>NW_016107976.1:485855-498795 GCF_001604975.1 Cebus imitator | reverse complement strand
GACTGGGTTTCACCATGTTGACCAGGATGGTCTCGATCTCTTGACCTTGTGATCCACCCGCCTCAGCCTCCCAAAGTGCTGGGATTACAGGCTTGAGCCACCGCGCCCGGCCTATCCTCTGCTTTCTTGAAAGTTTCAACTCTGTTTTAAGATTGTCTTCCTTTGTTCACTCTCTGTAGACTTCAGGCAGTTCTTCTTAATTTATAATTTGTGTTATGTATTTTGTCCAGAGTTTATCATTGTTCTTCTAAAGGTTTGTCCCTTAGAAATTTACTCATATTAAATATGGTGCTCTCCAAAAATACAATATTCAATATTTCTTAATTCTCTTGATGAGTTGTGATTGTTTCTTTTACCCTGAGTTACCTGATAGGCATTTGTCTTAGAACATTGGCTGAAAGAAAAAAAGTGAAACCCCTTATGTAGAAAAACCAGTGATGACAACCAATAAAAATTTCCATATCAGCTTGTTAATGGTTTTGAAGTTAAATCATTATCTGTACATTTATTATTATGTCAGTTACATTTGTTTTCATTGGTATCAAATAATATATGATTTTAAAAAATGGGTATGTTTCTTTCTGCATTGTTGTGTGACAAAGAGTTGCAAACAAGTCAGTAAAGTGAACATAATACAAAAAACATTAATTAGTTTGGTGTTACCTAGTCAGGAGGAGGGAGAAGTAAGTCTGCTACTGAGAAGTGACCTAAGGTACTTTTATGTAAGCTACAGGGAACCTATATTTACAGAAATTGTATGTTTATATTTATAGATTGGTGAATTATGCTTAAAGAATATATATAATATGTTCCTATGTATTGGAAAATAAATAAAAATATATTATGACTCTTTTGGAAAAAAGATTATTACCAATATCCAAGTTCTTATAAAATATATCTGTCTCTAAAGTATAAAAATAATTTAAGATATTAAAAATAAAACTAAATTTATTTCAAATTTTGTATTATGATCAACCCTTGAACTCTTTTAATAACTCTACACATTTCTAATTTTAATGTCATTTAATGCTTAAATCTAAAAGTTCCAGGGTGTCAACACTAGTTTGCACCAAATATTAGAAATATGTAAACTCAAAGTATTCAAACTTTGATTATAAACAATGTAAATTAGTTAAGATAAAAATTTTTGAACATGGCTGCGCTCTGTGCCTGTAATCCCAGAACTTTGGAAGGCCAAAGTGGGCAAATCATCTGAGGTTGGGTGTTCGACACCAGCCTAACCAACATGAAGAAATCCCATCTCTATTAAAAATACAAAATTAGCCAGTCCTGGTGGTATGTGCCTGTAATCCCAGCTACTTAGGAGGCTGAGGCAGGAGAATCAATGGAGCCTGAGAGATGGAGGTGGCAGTGAGCCAAGACCATGCCATTACACTCCAGCCCAGACAACGAGAGCAAAATTCTGTCTCAGAAAAAAATTTTAAAAATTATTGAACATTGTATAAATGCTTGTTTTATAAATTGTGCAATGTAATTTCTATCAGGAAATAATGTTTATTGAAACTTCATTTCTACATAACTGGTGTCTATGTAGACATATCATTTAATAAAATTAGAATTTGTGAATATAAATATTATGTTTATGCCTGATCAACATTTATTTTCCATAATTCTTGCTTAAGATCCATTTTTATAATGCTAAGATTTATATATGATGTGTATATTTTTATTAAATACACACAACTTTAATTCATATTTCAAAGCTATACAAGTAGCAAAAGCTGCTCAAGAACACACCAACAAATCCTTAAATCGGGTAATGCACCAAAAAAAGACATATTAGTCATGGTTGACAGGTTTAAAAAGAAAAAAAGAACATAAACTGATTATTTATGCAGGCAGTGCTGCTCTTTCTACTGTAACTGACTACTTTGCATCTCACAATTTGATTATGCGCCCATTGGTATGTTATACAACTCTTTGGGCTGATATTTGGAAACACTTGTTAACTCTACACAAAAGCAAAATTAACAACTTCTCTTTCTTTTATTGCGATAAAACCATATAAGATCTACCCTCTTAACAAATGTTGTGTACAATAAAATATTATGAACTATAACTGCAATATTATGCAGCAGTTCTCTACAACATTTTCATCTTACATAACTGAAATTTTATACTCAAAGAACAGCAAGTCCTCATTGCTCTGCCAGCACTGCCCCTGTCAACCACCATTTTACTTTCTACTTCAATGAGTTTGACTACTTTAAATACCTTATATCAGAGGAATGATGGTACATTGTGATTTTTGACTGGTTTATTTCACTTAGCATAATGTCCTTGAGGTTTATTTAAACCACAGGGATCTCCAATACCTGGGCCATGGACCAGTACCAGTTTGAGGCTTATTAGGAACCAGGCAGCACAGCAGGAGGTGAGCGGTGAGCAAGGAACCATTACTGCCTGAGCTCCACCTCCTCTCAGATCAGCGGCAGTGTGACATTCTTATAGCAGCATGAGCCCTACTGTGAACTTTGCACTCAAGGAATCTAGGTTGCATGCTCCTTATGAGAATCTAATGTCTGATAATTTGAGCTGGAACAGTTTCATCCGCAAACCATCCCTTCCCAAACCCCTCCCATGGAAAAACTGTCTTCCACAAAAACTGGTCCCTGGTGCCAAAAAGGTTGGGGATCACTGTTGTAGTATATGACAGGGTTTCCTTTTTGTAGCTGAAAAATATTCTAATGCGTCTACATTTTGATGTAAAATTTTGGTTAATGGAGATTAAGTTAAGTTAGTTAATAGTTACACTATCTAAATTAATTAACAGATATACTAATATAATAAATAATATTATTATATAAATAATAACTTCATTTTTATGCACTTCATAACATTTTGCTTAATAACAGACTGTATATATGAAGCTGATCCCATAAGATTGTAATATTTTAGTTTTTCTATTCATTTTAAATGTTTAGATGCACAAATATCATTGAGTTAGAACTGCCTAAAGTATTCAGAAAAGTGACATACTGCACAGTTTCTAGCCAATGAGCAATAGGCTATACCATATAGTTTAGGTATATGGCAGGCTATATCCAACAGGTTTTGGTAAGTACACTTTATGATATTCACACAATGACAAAATTGTCTAACGACACATTTCTTAGAATGTAACCTTTTGTTAAGCAATGTACACTGTACTATAGGAAAAGGTTTTCATGCTAAAAACATTATTTTAAAAGTCCATAACATCTTAAATTGATAATAGAATTACTTGTACGTGGCTGATTATAAAATACAACCACACTGATCTTCACACTTTAGCTTACATATTTTTATTTTGAGATATTTATAGGATAGGTTTTAAAAATCTATTTGAACATGTTTATAGAAATGAATATTATTTTGTAACCTCCTACAATATGGTTAACTCAAATGTTTTCAAAATTTTGATTGCAGATAAAATTGGGACTCAACAAAAATAAGATTGAATATTTTCTTTTTACTTACTTTTTATTCCTTTTTAAATCAGTAATACATACAATATAAGTAATATCATTTTGTTGATTAAACATTTATCAATATTATTTGATTCAAGTATAGGCAAATAGCAGTCTTTGATCAAAACAAATATTTCAAAGTTAATGAACATTAGATATATTCAAATGTATTGAATTCCTTATAGTATTTCAGCCAAAAAAGTCATGACATTTTTATTTATCATATATAATTTCTTCTCTAAAATCTTTTAAAATTGTGTCAATAAATTTCTCAGGAATACCTACACTTCTAACAGTTTCTGGTAAAGACCATTTTCATCAAGTAAAGGACATCAGATTGTTTCTGTTGCCGTCTATGGCAAGCAGTGGGCTGAATCTGATAAAAGTTAGTAGTCCTATTTCTGTGAGCTCCTTGCAGCTTGTTCTCAGTATCAGATACTTATAGTGCTGACATTTCAAAAGCACAGATGGTGCAGAGGAAGTCCTAAGACGTCACCAGAGGGCGGTTTTCAAATCTTTGTCACAGGTTTAGAGAGATACAACTTGAAAGACCAAAACTTTTTCACTGAGCTCTCTATTTGCAACTCAAAGTTAGTTATCTTCCAAAACACTGAAATTACAAAGATCTCACCTGAATTAGTATAATAGTTACATCATACGTTTTCTATGAATTAGAGGCAATGTTGGATCTGTCAACCTTTGCATAAACGTAAATAATTTCTATAGGAGCACTTATTTTTCCTTCTATGTACTGATATTGCTGTAACTCTCCATCATGAGTTTTGTAATATATAACAATAACAATTGTATATTATGGCATTAAAATATCTATTACATTTTATTGTAATTACTGGATTATAGACTGTCTCAGAGTCAGGAATTTTCAGTCCTTCTTTTCTCTTACAGACCATTGTGTCTAGTTTAGTATTTGGTATGCTGATGGTGCAAATAAATGTTCACTGAGTGTTTAAATGAATGAGTATTTTTTGAATTATGAGTCTAAAGTTATTTTATGTGAAGGAAAAGGAACAAATTATGATTTTTGTAAGGCAGAGATTAAGTTAAAACTGCAGAAAGCAGAATAGTAACTGAAATATTCTATTTCTTTTATGATGTGAGTAGTCCTTGATTTGCAAAACAAAAGTTCAAACTTAGTTTATAATTAGAGAATAAAACATAAGCAGAAATAATAGGAAATATTATATTATCTTACTCCATAGTTTCATAGTTACACAGGCATTGATTTTTTTCAGTTATACACATTTTAATATTATAAACGCGCATTTTAAAATCAAGACTTTTGCCAACGTTTTAAAAACTACGGTTAACATCTGGCCCGTTCAGGCCAGCAATCAAAAATATCCATGGTCTTTTCGCAATAGGTTTTATTTTTTTTTGATACATTTAAAAATGATTTCCCAACATTACTATAATTTGTGTGTGCTTTTTAAAGAAGTATGCATTGCAGAACATGTTAATAACTCAGTAAATAGCTTCAAATGTAAATATAGTATCTGGCAAATAAATATTCTTAAATTCCTAGTAATAACTTTAAAGGTAATGCATCATCTATTTTACATACTAATGTTAACACCATATTGTACTATATTGTTCTGATTATTATTTCTGAACTGATGCATAATAACCATATAAACAAAAGTATATTCTTATCTCTATTTTATTTTTCACCTTTTCACTAATAAACAGATTTTTTAAATGATAAATGTATAAGCATCTGCAATGTAAATCACACAGTAAAAAAGAGGAATGTATTCATTATGTGAAATTCAATTTTCAAAGATAATATTGTATGACTTTTTTCAACTTTATTCCAGATTTCACTAAATGCACATATGTACATGTTTTCACGTAATTTTTCATAATGGAGATAATATTACATGTGACTTTTTCTCCACATATAATATTTGTATACATATAAATAATTATTTTAAAATAACCTCATTATACTATAGTACTTAATAACTGAGGGAATGTTTTGTGTATAGTATAATTTACATAACCTGTTCTCTTACTAGATATTTAAAATGTCTTCAAAATTTTACTAATAAAATCAAAGATTTTGAGATACTTTATGGATTAATTTTTTTTCATTTTTGTAACAATATTTGTAGGCAAATGCATAGAAGTAGAATTCCTGGATCAAAAGAAATGGATATTTTATAATAGTCGAAACAAACACCCCAAAATAATGCATAAAACAATTTGTTAACAACAGTAATGAGATTCTGCTAAATAAGAATTCTTTCCAAAAGTAAAATATCATGAAGGTTTCTTTTGTCTTCTAGTAAAAGAGTTTTTGTATTCTTTTGTCTCTCATTTTATTTTTTCTAACATAATGGCTCTTTTTGGTGTCTGTTTTCTGCTTTATTTTCTGCTCACTTAATTTTTGGCATAGAAAATTCTTCTTGTGTATATTCATTATGTAATTAGCCAATTCATAGCAATCTCTAATATTTTAAAAATATCTTACTGTTTTACCACAGGCTTTCACATATATTTTATTTGCATACAATCACAATTTTGTCTTTGTTTTTCTGTTTCAATACTTACACTTCTTATTTAATTCACTGTTTATCTGCACTGACTAGGTCTTCAATAATAGTATAAAAGTAGCAAACATCTATCCATTATTTCCACAGTTCTTCTTATAAAAGAATGCTAATATTTTGTTTAATATTATAAGAAAATCCCTTATGCTCACATTTTGCATCTGATATCTTTTAAAATATTTAGGGGATACAATATTAGCTTCCTTGTAATAACATTTTTCCAAAACCAATCAAATTTTCATCTAAGTTTCAGAATTCATATTTCAGAAATCATTAAAGAAAAACTGAGTAATAGCATATAGTATGGCCAACAGACTGGGACTTTCAGATAACAAAAGACCAGTGTAAACAGAAATCTTGCAAATGAAGAAGGAAAAAAATCCTTACCCTCAGAAAGACTTCTTATCATTATTTGCTATCATTAGAACATAGTGGACTAATTTTTATCTTGTTTCCAGACTATTCTTATAAAAGCTATTTCACTTCTCTTTAACAATATTTTCATGCTTCTAAGTGAGGCATGTTGAAATGTATTTAATTCGCTGTGTTTCAGATAAAATAGTGATACAAGCTCAAAAGATACTTAATCTTATATTAAAAGGAGATAGTGTATGATTACAAAAGGCTTAGGGAAGAAAAATAGTCTGCGACAGGCGGTGAAAATATTGACAAGAGTTGTCAATACATCTGTAGAAATCCTGTTTATTTTTGGCTTAAAAAAGGTTAATAAACTCAGATTTAAAAGTAGTGGAGAGGACAACCTAAGTAATTATCTTGTTAGACTTATTTTAATCCCGGGTAATGGACTAAGAAATATAATAAAGTAATTGATCCTTTGGAAGAAGGGATTGATGAATTGAATAAAAAGTTGTCTGCACAAGTTTCAGTGGCACAGTTGCAAACTAATGTAATAAATCAATTTTAATAGAGTAATTGATAAAATTCACAGGACAACGTGCCATGTGTAATGTAACAAGGTTAAAGTCAAACTAAAGATGCTGTTCTGTTACTGGCTTCTTTCAACAAACAATGCAGCCAGAATATAACTCAAATGGAGTACTGTGAATGAAATTATATGAAAATTACCCTAATTATTAGGAATATATTATTTCAATCATGTTCGCTTGACTATATCTTCACTATGTGGAAATTTCTAATTATATTTCTCTTAATTATCTTTCTGGAAGTCTTATGTATTTGTGTCACAATAACCTCACTAAATTTTTTAAATCATATAATAACAAAAGCCACAATTACTTTTGCACTAAATGAATATGGTTTTATAAAACACAGGTATTGAACATCTCTAAAGAGCAAATAGAACTGTATGTTTTTTTCTTTTTATTTATATAAAGGATCTCAATCAGACCTTCTGCTACCAAATACATAGTTTTGATTAATTGAAGAGATGGGCAGGCTTTGGTTTCTCTCCACCCTTTTAGATTACATTAAAACAGTTCTTTGTAAAACAGATAAAATACCTAAATGTAAATATTCAGAAGTATCTTTTTCTTAAAAAATACATACTTAAAATCTGGAGATAATAACCCTGCATTACAAGTAAATTTTTATCTTTCCAAATTGAATTGTTACAACTATTTGTTTCTACCAACTTTCTTTCCAAGCAAACTATTTATGAGCCATTATCTTAAAGATTGCCCAGATAGTTAGTTGTAAGCTTTCTGGTGAAATTAGTCTTAAATACTTAGAGGAGAATTCCCTTTGCTCTGCATTGATACATTCACTAACTTTCAACATTTTAAAGAATCACCTTCTATGCGCCAAGAAAAAGCTGATAAAATCCTTGCTCTTGTGGAGCTTACATTCTAGCAGGGAGTGTCATTAATAAGTAAACAAACCAACATAATATAATTTCAGAAGTAATGGGACAGGATAAGAAGATGAAGGGTGATAAGTGATGAGACTCTTTTTGTAAGGACAGTCCAGGAAGGCAGTGGCATTTGAGGAGGCACTGAATGAAGTTAGAAGCAAGAGGAAATTGTTTTCCTTTTTCCTTTCTAATTTAGTCTTGAGGTTTCCCTCCAAGGAGTGGCTACAATCTCTAGTCCTACCCTGATGAGACTCAGAATTTGGTCCTACATGTTTACAGTTTGCCTTTCACAAGATACTGCTTGATCCTTGTGGACAGCCTAATGCCACCATGTCCGACCTGTGTTCAGGTGTCCCTGGCACAGAATAATTGTTTACACCAGCAGACGTCCTTGTGGCTTTTGTTTGACCTGTATCCAGTTTATTCCTGCCAAGACAGTCACTCTCTGGGAGAGCACTGAACAGGAAAGAAGTTAGATTCTAGTGTGGAATTTTCAATTTATGGTAGGTTTATTGACAAGTAACACATCATAGATAGAAGAGCATCTATACTAAATTCAATTGGATTTTGAGGTTTTTTTAGTATACAATTAGTCATGTTTTGAAACAATTTTGAAATATTATTAAACCAGCCCCAAAAATATATTTTAAATTTAATAAACTTACTATATTTTGCGACAACAAATAACAGACAATATAAATAATTTTCTAGCATTTTATCTATGCACAATACAATTGATTTAGATATTGTATAGGTAAAAATTTATCATAAATATATTGAATTAAACACATGTATCATTTATAGCTTAATTTACTGTTTTCATTTATTTTGTAATATAGGTTAATAAACCAACCTTCACTTCATACCTCGAGATGGAATAGGCAATTTAAATTTTAGTGGTAACTTGCTTCTTTGTTTTATGTCCTGCTCATATGGTTTTATAAACCTGAGAAAGACTTTAAAAAAAAATGGTGTCCAGGATATGCTATTTCTGTGTTCCTTAGTTCTAACCATGTGGATTTATCATGGCAAATTCTTTTAACATTTCCTAACAATATCTTAAGTAGTGGAGCGTAACAAAAATTTGCTGCTAAGGAAATGCTAACTTACTGGCATGAGCTATAGAAGATCTTCCTTCTGTTACTTTTCCAAGATTTATAAGTGTGGTTCTAATGATTTGATTCATTTGAATGATGACAGACTAAAAGTCCAGTATAGTCTTCTTCTTCTGTATATAACCAAGTAAGTTTTCCTCCTTTCAAACCCTTTTCCCTGTGGAATACTTACCGTTTAGAATTACTTTCGCCAAAAGCAATTCTTCATGTGATGCTAAAAATAACATTGTTCAGTTCATGTTGATAGTGGATGAAACTCAATATTACCACACTGAAAACTATTATAAGGATTTGGCTAACATGGGAATTAGAGAGTAAAAGAAGAAATACTGGAGGCTCAAAATAAATATTTCTTGTAGGACTATATTCTAATGGAATATGGATAGTGTGATTATCCTGTAATATTATTTATATGCTCTAGGGTGAAAATCTGTGCTGGAAAAGAAGTACTTTGCTACATGTTTGACTTTAGTAAAGCCAGTCTGTTTATAATGTATAAGCAGAATAAATGTGTAATTGCTTATGTGTATATTCTGCTTATATATAAGCAATTATATATGTATAATTATATACTTATACATATGTATTTATAAGCTTTTATATATAAGCAATTAAGACATATCATACATAATCAATAGCCTACTAAATTTCACATTATCATTGTATATTATTGCTTTTGGTGATAAAAAATAAAATATATTCGAAATCATAAAAGTACCATAGCAAATTTTCAAAACAACTAGACAGGCTAGTATAAACTCATATTTCCAACCATGTTGCAGTAACTGATAGCAAATATTCCATCTCCTTTTTAAATAGGGAGGAAACTGAAAACATATATTTTTAAAAAGTGTTTTAGATATTGATAAATAGCCAGCCCAGGACCAATTCATGAGTAAAATGAACCAAACAAGGTAAGTTCTAGTACTGCTGCAAGTATATCCCTTCACAAACCTTTTAGATATGGTATAAAGATCAACTTTTTAAGGGAAAATGTGATTATGAAGAGTAGGGAAATAAAAGCTAAACAATAGCCTGTAGTCCTAGCACTTTGGGAAGCCGAGGTGGGCAAATCACCTCAGGTCAGGAGTTTGAGACCAACATGGCCAACAGGTTGAAACCTGTTCCTACTAAAAAATACAAAACTTAGCTGGGTTTGGTGGTATGCACCTGTAACCCCAGCTACTCTGGAGGCCTAGGCAGGAGAATCACTTGAATCAGGGAGATGGAGGTTGTAGTGAGCCAAGATCATGCCACTGCACTCCAGCCTGGGCGACAGAGTGAGACTCCATCTCAAAAGCAAAATAAAAACAAAAACTAAATGATAAAATCTCCATAGTAAAAAAATTTACTGGATAGATGGATAGATATCTGAGACATATGAATAATATGAAAGAAAATATCATTGACTAATTGCAGGCATGGTAAAAGACAATTTTATCTGACAAGACTCTTTAGACATGGAGAAGACACACATAACAAACATGATTGATAAAAAATGGGACATCATTACAGATGTTGAAGGTAACAAACAATAAGATGACGTGATAAATATCTAATAATATTTAATAGGTTTGAAACCTTACATGACACAGAAAATAAATCTAGAAAAATAAAATGAACCAGAATTGCCTAAAGGAAAAATAACAAAACTTAAAAAGTACTTACATAATCAATAATGAATTGATTATGTAATCGTTTTGAAATACCTCTCCCACTGTAACCACTTATGCAAACTCCAGTTCTAAGTGATTTCACCTGTTTGACAGGCCAAAAGTGAAAAAAATTCAAAATTATAAAAGCTGTTTTTGACAATAGAAGATAATTTGTAATTTATAAATTATTTTGTTACTAAATAGAATAGAGAATTTAAAAGCAATGGACTTTTCCCAACTCATGTTATATAATCTTGAATCAAAACATGGAAGAGATAATAAAACAGGATAAATATAGGTCAGTCTCACTATATGTCAGTCAGAATTCCAAAAATTAAAATTGTAGTACACGTGAAAGAGCTATGTTTATTTTAGGAATGCATTATAATCTGGACATAAGTATATTTCAAATTTTTTAAAGTCACATTTTCTGAAGAAAACTAAGCACTTACAAATATACTAAATTCAAACCATAATTTTAAATATTTTAGTCAGGTGTAGACACTTCCTTAATTTAGTATAGTTTATCTACAAATACTACAGCAGATGTGTCTAAATGATAGAATTTTCTTTGAAATTGCAAATAAAAACACTCCATATAACTTCTATATGAAGTTGTGATTATGTATTGGCAGGTGCAATGTGGTAAAAAAAAAAAAAGTAATATATGTATGTTAAAAATTTCATTGTCAAAAGGTGTAATTGTGTATTTATAAAGTCCATAAGTACCTTCATAAAAAGTAATAGAATTAAAAGAGTATAACAAAATCACTTGAGATGACATTATTACATAAAATTCAGTTGCATTTGGACAGTCTGTAAACATATATAATATTTTCATATAATGCAGAATAATTAAAATATGGAATATATATATAAATTTTAAAAATAATATGTAAGGCTTCTATAGAAAATGCAAACCTCTGAAAGCTCTATTAACAGAGTTTATTAATTTCATCACCATAGTACATTCATATTTTAACACTACACATTATGAGATATCAAGTACTATCGAATTGTTCAATAGATTTATTGAATCTGAGCCAAAATCCAAAAAAAAAATTTAAAGAAATTTGTAAACTCTTTCTAATACATATATTAAGATGTATATAGCAGTTATAGTGAATATCATTATACACAAGATTTAATTATTTTATTTGCTAAGTATCCAGATACACAGGTAAACCTTGGAGATACTGTTGATTTGGTTTCAGACCTTCTCAATATAGCAAATGTTGCAATAAAGTGAGTTGCAGAAATGTATCATATCCCAGTGCCTATAAATGTTACTTTACACTTTGCCATAGTCTATTACATGTGCAATAGCATTATGTCTAATAAACTAATATATATATATATTAATTAAAAATACTTTATTGCTAAAAAATATGCTAACCATCATCTCAGCCTTCAGTAAGTCATAATCTTTTTGCCAGTACAGAAGCTGGCCTTGATATTGACGGCTGCTGACTGAGCAGGGTGGTCGTTGAAGATTCTGGTGGTTGGGGCAGTTTCTTAAAATAAGACAGCAATAAAATTTGCTGCATTGATGCATCGGTTGACTCTTCCTTTCACAGTAGATTTCTCTGTAGCATGCAATGCTATTTGATAGCTTTTTAACCACAGTAAATCTTCTTTCAAAATTTGTCAATCCTCTCAAACTCTGCCACTGCCATATCAACCAAGTTTATATAATAATATAAATCCTTTTTTATTTCAACAATTTTCAGAGCATCTTCACTAGGAGTAGATTCCATGTCAAGAAACTACTTCTTTGGCTAATTCACATGAAACAACTTCTATTCCATTCACGTTTTAACATGAGATTTTAGTGATTCAGTCACATCTTCAGTCTCAATTTCTTATTCTAGTAATCTTGCTATTTCCACCACATTTGCAGTTGAATTCCTCAAAGTTATCCATGAGGGTTGACATCAACATCTTCCAACTCTTGTTAGTGATCATATTTTGCTATAACAAAATTCAGTTTAAAGACATGAGTCCAAAGTAAAACCATACCTCCTACACACAAACTCATGAATTGCATAGACATTCTCTGATGGTTATTCCTTGACTTACATGGACTAATATTTAAGATAATATTCATCCTTATAAAAGAGCATATTACATGGCAAATCCATGTTAGTAAAACTGGGCTATTTCAAACGTAAAGGTTAAAAAGAAATGTAGCCGGGCGCGGTGGCTCAAGCCTGTAATCCCAGCACTTTGGGAGGCCGAGGCGGGTGGATCACGAGGTCAAGAGATCGAGACCATCCTGGTCAACACGGTGAAACCCCGT
>NW_016107976.1:461249-485705 GCF_001604975.1 Cebus imitator | reverse complement strand
AAAAAAAAAAAAAAAAAAAGAAATGTAGACCACTGTATCTGCCCCTATGTCTTACACAATTATTTCAAGACTAATATTGTCTAAGGCACATTTAGATTAGAATTCATAATATTTTATCAAATTATGCACAATCAAACATTTTAGAATATAGACTTTTATGAAATATAAATCACTGAAAAATTTTATGTAAAAATATAATTTAATAACATAGGAGATACAGATACTGGCAAGAAGATGCATGGCATCTAATTATTTAAGTTACTTGATTACTTTTCCCAACTTTTATTTTCCTATTTGATATAGATTTGAAGGAAAACATAATAATAGCAAAAATAAAAATAGAAAAATACATATATATATGTTTAAATGGTAAAATAGGCTGAGAGTGATCAAGATACCTATGAAAGCGAGACATGGTTTTACAAAAAGTTCAGAAAATTCTAATAAAGGAAATTATGAACTTCATGTACAATACATATAAATATTAAGGGGAAGGCACTTCTTGGCTGGGGAAATTGAGGTGAGGGAGAAATGCTATCATTAATCTTGTGGTATGTTAAGGTTAGCTTGTCTCTGGGACTCTTCTCTTCATATCACTTAGAGAAAAGAAGAAGTACAGGCAAGAGTTTGTGTTTATGGATTTATCATGCTCATTTCTATACTTACTTTATTTGAGTCTGTAAGCAAATTTCTTCAGATAAATAGCTTATAGAAGCATATTGTAGGGAAAAACTTTTTGATGATTTGTTGGGCAGATCAAGAAGAGGGAGTTTCAACTGAGTGTATCAAGAATACATGCCATAGTTAGCTACTGAAACATGCATTTTATGAAAAAATTTCTTCTTATTTTTCTACTTTTATTTAAATATCAGCATCAAATATATAGAAGACAAAATCAACTTTTAATTATTTGATAATATAGTAGTGTTTGGTGTATAAATATGACTGGAACCTGAGATATTATCATAGTAACATTTTAGAATCAAAATATTTTTGCCACTGTGAAGTAACTTTTTTAATAGACTGAATAAATAAAAGTATTTTTATTATGTGTGCCATCTTCAAGAAACTCTTGTAATTTTTCATTTTTATATACATTTACTCTTGTATAGAGGATATGTTATGACTATAAACCTCTGAGTAAAACCTAATTCAAGTTTACATTCAGTACATGTCTCACATACATAGCACCATACACTATGTGACAACTTTTCTCTTTTAAACAAGATTCTGTTAAATGCCTGCAGACAAAATACAGATGTGAATTTATCTGAAGGCAATAGACGCCATCCTCTGCTTACGTATATATAGTCTTTTTATTCTGAGTTTCTTCTTTTCCTTAGTTAGCTTCACAGTTTTATGATTATTAGTCACAGAAAGAACATGAATCAAATAGCTGGGTTAAAGCTTTACATGTGAATCGCCATGACATTTCTTTATTTTGTAATTTTTCAACTTTGTATTGAAATCTAGGAAACATAAAGAAAATTACACGTATAATCAATGTTTGGTTCTGTAGATTTACATAAACTAAACATACCACTGTTGTCAGCACCCAGATAAACAAACAATATTCCCAGCACTATACATCCATCCCACCTGCCCTCTGGCGCCCAGCCCCTAACATTTCTTCAATGACGTCATTACTGACTTTAAGTGTTGTGGAACAGCCCTACAGGCTTTTATATTTCAGGTAAAGAAAATCCTATAAGATGCACTCATTTGTATTTGGTTTCTTTTGCTCAACACTATCTTGGGAGATTTATTCATATTGCTGGATGTAGATTAAATTATTCATTCTCATTGCTGAATAATAGTTTATTGTATATGTATATCGCAATTTATCCTTTTTAATGCTGATTCTTATTGGATATTCTGAATTTTTACCGTTTTGTTAGACTTGCCATAAGCATTCTTGCACGTAACTTTTTTTGAATATTTAAACACTCTTCTATAGCTTATCTGCTAAGGATAGGAGTTTCTGGGTTACAGAGAATGTATTTACTCAGCGTTAATACCTACTAAAAACAATTTTCCAAAGTGATTGTACCATTTACACTCTCACTGGCAGTATATGAAAGTTCTAGTAGGTCTTCTTACTGGTAAACACTTGACATTTTTAGCCTTTATTTTTCATTCTGGGTAAAAGAGTAATGGTACCCTGTGCCTAAATTTATGTTTCCCTTACAACTGAGTTTAAGCCTATTTTTAGATGTTAAATGACCATTAGAATACCATGTTTTGAGTATTTATTACTGTCTTCTTCTGATTTTTAATTATGCTGTACTGTGTGTGTCCATGTGTCTGTGATACCATCAACTGTTCACTCTCTTAAACCTAATTTTTGAAAAACAGATTTTAATTATAATACTGCAAAGTTCCAATATTTTATTTCTGATTAGTGGTTCCTGTGTCTCGCTTAAGAAATCATTGATAAGTTAGCAACTATGTTCCCTTATATTATCCTCTAAAATCTTTATTGATTTAGTTCTCACAATAATATCCAAAATCTATCAAGAATTTAGTACGTTATGGTGTGAGGCAGAAATCATTTTATTTTTATATGGATGTCTAATTAATCCACAGCCACGTATTAAAAAATACATCTTCCCTCCACACAAATCCATTGGTACCTTTGTCATAATCCCAGTGATTGTGTATGTATGAGCCTGTCTTTGGATTCTTTTGTGTTTCCTAGATCCTCATACCAACCCACAATGTCTTAATTAATACAGTATAGTATTAAAATTATTTTTGAAATCTAGTAACCTACAGCTTAATCTTCTTTATTAAAATTGCCTTAATGAATGCTGGCTCTTTCTTTGTCCATATAAATCACTTTATCAAATTTCATACATTTTGATTTAAATTGTATGGAATGTATAGATTAATTTAGGGAGAAATAACATGTCAACTGCATCCAATGTTTTACTTTATTCACATGGTATATTTCTTCATTTAGTTAATTTTATGCATTTAATTTATTCTTTTCAAATTTTTTTTTAATTTTTTAAATATACTCTCATCTCATTTGTGAAAAATGATGCTTGTTAGTCCTTCTAAAGCATTACACCCATTATTTTCTTCTGTATTCTTCCTCCTTACAAGACTTCTAGTAATGTACTCCAGGAGTTCTGAAAGCAAACATCCCTGCCTTATTTACAATAAGGGGAAAAGGTTTTGATGATTCCTTTGTAGGATGTTGGCTAAAATTATAAACTTATATTGAGTTTTCTAAGAGATTTTATCATGATTCTTATGTATCTATTGAGATGATGATATGACTTTGCTTACCTTAATTTATTTTGAAATTTTAACCTGATTTGGAAACTAACATAAACCTCACTTCACATTATATTTATATTTCATCTTCTCTTCTATATCACCAGATTTATTTTACTAACATTTTGTTAATCTTTACATACCTATTTTAAAAATGGATTTATCTATAATATTGTTTTTAAAATTGAGGCAACAGCAACACTGTGTTATTCATAAAATAAATTACTCCTTTGAAAATACCTTTTTATACTAGAAACTACAATCATATAAAGGCCATTTTTTTTCTTTAGACTTACAGTACAATTTATAAACCATACATACACACATTTTATAGCCATTTATATCTATTTCTGTATCAGTCAGGTAGGCCTAGGCTTATTGTACACTAGCAAACACATCTGAATATTAATGGTTTAAACAATAAAAATTTACTTCTTGCTAAATATAGATGTATAATCATCCAACTTACATGAAATTACTCACACTTAAAATAAATCACTCTAGCTAGATGTGCCTTTGTTTTCCTTACAGCATTTTTGACTAATCTAAAATTCCAATTTTATCCTTTAGATTTATTATCTTACATCTTTACATACAAGTAGGAAAATCCTTTTCTTTTTCCATCTAATTATCTAGAACTCTAGCTGTCTAGCAACATCACTGCCTTTATCATTATTCAAGGTTTCCTAACTCTCATCTCATTTTTTTCTCTGAATGTCTTTTTTTTTTTTCCTTCTTTGAATTTAGGACAGTTACTCTCCAACTGCCAACTTGTCTTCTGGACTTCTCTTTTAAAATGTAGCTTGTTCGCTCCACTCAAGACCATTCCTTCACCAGGCAAGAACGGCATTTGTGCTCAGACCTCAAATTTGCAGGCTTATCCCTTTGGAGGAAGCACTGAGTTGTAGAAAGGAGAGCTTATCCAGGCATACCAATAATTAAAACTTATCTAAGAAAATGACTACTCTCCAGTCACCCAACATCTCTGATTTTTTTCCTTCTACTTTTTGAAAGATTTTCATGTCTATCTCCAAATGAAGTTTTATGAGGATTAAATTAAGTTATTCATGTGAAACACTAAATAGTCTAATTCATAATGGGCTCTTAATAAATGCAATGACTTCCTGACACTTCTTCAAGTGTGTTCTTATTCCAGATCACTGAGTAAATAATTCTTTTAATTTATCTGTGTCTTTGCTAATGCTGTCTCTTATTCCTGGTATACACTTCTTAATTTTGAGGGGGCAGGAGTGTGGCAAATTTGTATTCTTTGAACAAATGATGTTTCATTTTCATTTCTTTTGTGGTGATTATTTCATTATACGTAGTCTTTGTTAAAACTTTTTCTCATATGATATGTTGGGTGTAACTAGCATGTTCTACTTTACAACTACGTCCATACTAAAACAAAAATAAAATAATCATATTGGTTTATCAGTTTATTAGATACAAGAACTTTATTTTACTTAACTGTTACAAAAGTGCTTACATATATGTGTGTGCGTGTTTGTGTTCATGTATGCTATCTAATGATTGACAGCATTTCACTGATTGAATGACCTAATGAATATATGAATGGAAGTGTCACAGGATCCTTAGGGTGTCTTTTCTCCAGCTGGAAACCACTGTTGTCAGTGACGCCTTTTCCCAAATTTGCTGGGGCCTCCTGGGTTCCTTCCATTCACTCTGCAGCTGCATTCGGCTCATGCTACTGGCCTGGATCCCAAGCCTTCCAAGGGTGAGTCAGGTGTGAAGCAGTGAGGGCAGTATGTGCAATTGAATGAGGGGTCCAGCCAGGTACACCAGCTGCTGCTGTGGGGCGGGTAGCTCTATGTGCCAGCACAGGTGCCTGCACCATGCAAGGCTATGACTAGATCAGATGTACTGCAAGTGGCTTCCACTGTGGGCACCTGCATCTGGACAAGGGGTATGTAGCTGTGCGTGGAAGCTTGGAGACACCAGAAACTTGAGCGCCCAAAAGAGGATGTAAGAGCCTTGGCTCAGGGGGAGGGTAGGTTTGGGCTGCCTGAAAGGCCACAGCTCTTCTCTCCTTCTGGTCACCTGCAATGTGGTAAGCAGGAGCGGAGGGGGCGGGTTTCAGCCCTGTTTTTATTACAGCTCTCTTAGTCCCACCATTCAGCGGGTCCCAAGTTCCTGTCCCACATACAGGAAGGAGGTAGGCAGACAACTGGAGCGTCAGCAGGGCAGGGAGGAGCTTTATTGAGTAACACGACAGTTCAGCGGAGACCCGCAGTGAATAGCTTCTTTTACAGGCAGGTCATCCCAACAGGTGAGTGAGTCTGGTTCAGTCTGGGGATTTCATGTGCTCAGAATGGAGTAAGTGCATGCTGATTGGTCCATGGGTGGCCACAGGTGAGCCTGGAAAAAAACACCATCATCAAACTGCCATCAACGAAGTTCTCCCTCTAAGCTGTGAACTTCCCCAGGAACTGGCAGCCTGGCCCCCAGGCTTCATGCCTTCCCTGGCCTGAAAGTGAGGTTTCACCAGAGACCTGCCCCTTCCCACCTAAGAACCTGTCTGCCTTTAACATGCCATCCACAGCACCCAAGCTATCCATGCTGAGTCGCCTGCAGGCCTGGCCTGAACTTTCCTCAGCACCCCTGGCGCTCTCCCCATGCTCGTCATTGTCTAAAGTCCAGAGAGGGCTGAGGTGGTACGGGCTGGCATGTGAGCGCCACCACAAGTGCATGTACACCTGGTCAGGTTTCAACAGTGCCCTGGCTCTGCCACAACTTTGCTCCGCCCTGGAGCAGGTTCTGGGAGTAGGCAGAGGCCTAGGAGTGGGAGCAGGTACTTTGAAGCCTGTGGGATTAGGGGCTTTCTGGGCTTCGGAGAGCACAGGGATGCTGGGGTCTGGAGCTGCGGCTGGGTAGCTGTGGCTGTGCCCCCGGGAGCATGGGCTCCTGCCCTGCCAACTCGGTAGGGGCTCTCGCCCATTCCTGGTTCCCGCTGGCTCTGCAAAGCATGCAGCCCTGGCCACGCCTTACCTGCTGCAGCCAGCATCCTCACAGTGGCTGCTCCAGACAGGCTACCACTGCCATCAAAAGTATACATTAACTAGGAGGTTAAAAAGAAAGGATTTGAAAAATATGTCCCGTCATCATATTTGATATTAAAATGTTATTATTTACCTATAAATACTAATACTTTCTTCCTAATCTCAAAATAATATTTTTCACTGGTTAAATGTGGTTAGAAAACAATTCCATTCTTACATGTTTGAATTGTGATTGATAGTTTATTTAATTTGATAAGTTGATACATGGGACAAGATCTTAACAAGTACTCATATACCCAGCATAGTATCAAGTAATTAGGGGCTTATTCTTTAGTTTTGTTAACAATATCCCATCTACCTTTCTTGTTTTATAATAAATTTGGTTTCTAAATTCTTAAATTATGAAGCACTATGTTTCTAGGAATATATTTCTGATTTAATATTGAAAGAGATATGAAAGTCATACATATGGCATAGAATTTTATAATAGCAAAATTTTTCACAAGTATGTGATGTGCACATCTAAAACTATTTTAAGACCATCTACTTAATTATAATTTTTATTTGTACTTAGAAACAGTTTTAATTACATTCAAACATCCCCAGATTTTCTTTTTTGGAAGTTAAACTTACCATATCTCCCAAATAAACAGATAGTTAAGCAAAGGATATTACTCATTTTAAAAATATTCATGAGGCAATAGGACATTTCTTGTGAAATATGGATATAAGAGTTTTTAAAGAGAATATCTGCAGGCAGAATTTTAATGCATTTTTCAAACATCAGTTTCACATGACAGCCACTACCTTTAGATTCAGCCAAAGGGATTTTCAAATGGGAGATCTGAGACTGGCACTTAAGTTAAACCTGCTATTCAGAATGCAGTTTTAGATCACATTTGGGGCTTGATAGCTCTCAGAAACATCAGGTATCTATGTGCTTTCTGTTCATCTGAAATCAATTGGAAGAAAATAGAAACTTTTAATTGAAAAAAATACTGATTAGAAAAAAAGACATTAATTCATTTTTATCCTTTTGAAGAACCTGTTTATTTTATTCTGGTTAGCTTTCAGCAAGCATAAGTTTAAATGTGAAAAATGTTGCTACCATTGCTTACACTTAAAAGGATAATTTGTATCATTCTCCTATGTATAGTTTTCTTCTTTAATAAATTATATTCAATGTAGACAATTTTTCTATAAATTATAAATGAACACCTTTACTTTTGAATTGTCTTCAGCATCACCAATAAAACTTCCTGTTGCTATAATCACTGTTCATGTTTAGCCATTACTATTATTGTCCAGTTTGGCCTGCATATTAATAAAAAGATTCTTAAAGTCTTCAGTGTCTTTATCAGCAGTGTGAAAACAGACCAATGGTACCAAAAGTTGGGTGAGATGAAAAAGTACCTAAAAATGTGGAAGTGACTTTGGAACCGGGTAACAGGCAGAGGTTTGAACAATTTGGAAGGCTCAGAAAAAGACAAGAAATATTTTTAAAAAATAGTAGATCTAAAATATTGTGAGCAATGCTGTTATTATTGCAAGGAATATGTACTGTCTTCAAACTGATTACTTTAAAGAATATTTAAAGGACTTGCTTAAAATAAAGTTAGTTATTTTTTATTTTATAAATAACTTTTATTCTATTTCCCGTTAATATCTCAGAAAACAGAACTATTTGTATTATATACTTTGTAAATCTGGCAATGATAACTTTTAAAGCAAAAATCATCTTATTTATATTAGGAAAGCCAAATGAGTAACCAAATTACAAATTGTGAACAAATTAACATTAGGGTTTACTAGACACATAACATGGATTAAGTGCAAGCGATGCCCTACAGCATTAATAGAAATGTCTGTATTCATGGAATCTAATGTTGAGTTGTGACACCCAAAGAAAAGACATGGAAATATATGACCTTTAATGTAATAAAATCAAAGAAGGATAAAAGTATTTTGGCAGAATGAAGTTGTTAGCCATGTTTGAGAAAAATGAAAGAATCTAGGTATCACTCTTTCAGAGCCAGAGAGAGAAAATTTGTCACTAAAGACAGAGGTGTCAAAGAAAATGTGTGTTACCTCCTCAACAAGAGTAAAGAAAGTGGTTTCCAATAATACTTGTTGTTATTCTCAAAATTAAAGGACAATGTAACTAAGTAATAGCTGACCTTATACTTTTCTTCCATTCAAATAGTAAATTGCTTTTTGATGAAAAAAAAATTTGTTTCTAAAGAGTTTTACTATAGAAAATGTGGGAATTTGCTGAAATTTACCTATTATATTCTCCCAAAGATAATGTTTATTATTCTGCCATCCTATCAAAATTCATCTTAGCAATACAAATAGTATACAGTGTTATTTTATTCATCTATGTTTTATTTAACTTTTAATGAATTCATAGAAATAAGGCCAATTTTTGTATTCTTTTCTTATATTCCAGGCATAAAATATTCTAAAATTTCTGTAATTGATATTTTTTAAGTTACCATAATACAGATTTATATGGTGTGGCTGTGTCTCATCTTGAATTGTAATTACCACAATTCCCACATATTGTGGGAGATGATTGAATTATGGGGGTGGGTCTTTCCTGTGCTGTTCTCCTGATAGTGAATGAGTCTCAAAAGATCTGATGGTTTTAAAAAAGGGAGTTTCTCTGCACAAGCGCTCTTCTCTTGTCTGTCACCATGTGGGATGAGCCTTTTACCTTCTGCCATGATTGTAAGGCTTCCGCATCCACATGGAACTGTAAGTACATTATAAACATGTTTTGTAAATTGCCCGGTCTCTTTATCAGCAGCGTGAAAACAGACTAACGGTACCAGAAGTCGGGTGGGATGAAAAAATACCTAAAAATGTGGAAGTGACTTTGGAACTGGGTAACAGGCAGAGGTTTGAACAATTTGGAAGGCTCAGAAGAAGAAAAGAAAATGTAGGAAAGTTTGGAACTCCCTAGAGACTTGCTGAATGGCTTTATCCAAAAGCCTGATAGCAATATGGACAATAAGGTCCAGGCTAAGTGGTCTCAGATGGAGATGAGAAAGTTGTTGTGAAATGGAGCAAAGGTGACTCTTGTTATGTTTCAGCAAAAGGACTGGTGGCATTTTGATCTGACCCTAGAGATTTGTGGAACTTTGGACTTGAAAGAGATGAATTAGGATATCTGGCAGAAGAAATTTCTAAGCAGCAAAGCATTCAAGATGTGACTTGGGTGCTGTTAAAGGCATGCTATTTTATAAGGGAAGCAGAGCAAAATGTTCAGAAAATCTGTAGCCTGACTGACAATGTGATAGAAAAGAAAAATCCCATTTTCTGAGGTTAAATTCAAACCGGCTGCAGAAATTTGCATAAATCATGAGATTCTGAATGTAAATCCTCAAGACAATGGGGAAAATGTCTTCAGAGCATGTCACAGGCCTTCATGGAAGCCCCTCCCATCACAGCTCTGGAGCCCTAGGAGGAAAAAGTGGTTTTCTGGGCCAGGCACAGGTTCCTCATCCTGTGTGCAGGCTAGGGACTTGGTGCCCTACATCCCAGCCACTCCACTCATGGCTGAAAGGGATCAACATAAAGTTCAGGCCATGGCTTTAGAGGGTGCAAGCCCCAAACCTTGGTAGTTTTCATGTGGTGTTGAGCCTATGAGCACATGGAAGAATTGGGGTTTGGGAAACTCCGCCTAGCTTTCAGAAAATGTATGGAAATGCCTGGATGCCCAGGCAGAAGTTTGTTGTAGGGGCAGAGCTTTCGTGGAGAACCTCTTCTAAGGCAGTGCAAAAGGGAGATGTGGGGTCATTCGGGGTCAGAGCCCTCACAAAGAGTCCCTACTGGGGCACTGCCTAGTGGATCTGTGAGAAGAGGATCACTCTCCTCCAGATCCCAGAATGGTAGATCCACTGAGAGCTTGCACTGTATGGGAAAGCCACAGACACTCAACACCAGCCTGTGAAAGCAGTCAGGAGGGAGGCTGTACCCTGCACAGCCACAGGAGTGGAGCTTCCCAAGACCATAGGAACCCCCCTCTTGCATTAGTGTGACCCAAATGCAAGACATGGAGTCAAAGGTGATAATTTTGGAGCTTTAATATTTGACTGCCCTGCTGGATTTCTGACTTGCATAGGGCCTGCAGCCCCTTTGTTTTGTCCAATTTCTTCCATTTGTAACAGCTATTTTTAACCCAATGCCTGTACCCCATTGTATCTAGGAAGTAACTAACTTGTTTTTTATTTTACAGACTCATAGGTGGAAGGGACTTGCCTTGTCTCAGTTGAGACATTAGACTGTGCACTTTTGAGTTAATGCTCAAATGAGTTAAGACTTTGGGGGACTGTTGAAAAGGCATGGCGGGTTTTGATTTGAGAGGGGCCAGGGATGGAATGATATGCTTTAGCTGTGTCCCTACCCAAATCTCATCTTGTATTGTAACTTCCACAATTCCCATATGTCATGAGATGTGAGTGAATTATAGGGTGGATCTTTCCTGTTCTGTTCTCCTGATAGTGAACGAGTCTCATAAGATCTGTTGGCTTTACAAAGGGGAGTTTAAACTTAAGAGCTTGTGCACAGCAAAAGAAACTATCATTAGAGTGAACTGGTAACCAACACAAGGGTAAAAAATTTTTTCAACCTACCCATCTAACAAAGGGCTAATATCCAGAATCTACAAAGAATTTAAACAAATTTACAAGAAAAAACCAGTCAACCCCATCAAAAAGTGGGCAAAGAATATGAACAGATGCTTTTCAAAAGAAGACATTTATGCAGCCAACAAACATGAGAAAAAGCTCATCATCACTGGTCATTAGAGAAATGCAAATCAAAACCACATTGAGATACCATCTCATGCCAGTTAGAATGACGATTATCAAAAACTCTGGAGACAACAGATGCTGGAGAGGATGTGGAGAAATAGGAACACTTTTACACTGTTGGTGGGAGTGTAAATTAGTTCAACCATTTTGGAAGACAGCATGGCAATTCCTCTAGGATCTAGAAATAGAAATAGCATTTGACTCAGCAATCCCATTACTGGGTGTATACCCAAAGGATTATAAATTGTTCTACTATAAAGACACATGCACATGTATTCATTGAGGCACTGTTTACAACAACAAAGACTTGGAACCAAACCAAATGCCCATCAATGATAGACTGGATAAAGAAACTGTGGCATATATACACCATGGAATACTATGCAGCCATAAAAAAGGATGAGTTCATGTTCTTTTCAGGGGCATGGATGAAGCTGGAAACCATCATTCTCAGCAAACTAACACGGGAACAGAAAACCAAACACTGCATGTTCTCACTCATAAGGAGATGTTGAACAATGAGAACATAAGGACACAGGGAAGGGAACATCACACACCACGGCCTGTTGCAGGGTTAGGGGAGAGACAGTAGAGGTTGGAGGGATTGGGGAAGGACAACATTAGGAGAAATACCTAATGTAGATGACGGGAGGTTGGATACAGCAAACCACCATAACGTGTACACCTATGTAACAATCCTGTACAATCTGCACATGTACCCCAGAGCTTAAAAGAAAATAAAAATTTTTTAAAAGCATAAAAAACACCTATGGGATTAAGTGTTAAAAATAAAAAAGGGAGGCTGGGGGAGTTTCCCTGAACAATGTCCCTTCTTTTGTCTGCTGCCATGTAAGATGTGCCTTTCACTTTCTGCCATGATTGTAAGTCTTCCCCAGCCATGTGGATGTAAGTCCATTATAAACCTCTTTTGTAAATTGCCCAGTGTCAGCCTTGTCTTTATCAGCATTGTGAAAACAGGCTAATACACAGATTTATAATTATTATTGTTTCTCAATTAATAATAAATATCCCCAGTACCTTAAAGCGTATTGTATAAAATATTTGCACATATTTTTGAGAGTAGTAAATTATCCTTATACCAGAAATGATGGTATAGACTGTCCTTTTTTTCCCCAATAATAGTCCAATTCTTTGCAACAATGAATATCCTCCGCTTTAATTAGAAAATTCTGTACCATTAATTGTTTTGGTTACTGAGAAATGCCAGATATAGGTGAAGGGGAAGAAGGCAGCAAATCACACTGCCATGTGTATACCTATGCAACAATCTTGCATGTTCTTCACATGTACCCCAAAACCTAAAATGTAATTAAAAAAAATTATACCAAGACTTAGTGGCTTAACGTAGCAATTATAGGGGTCAAAATTTTAACAAATGTTACATTAGGCTTTTTTCCTTTCTTTTTGTGACATCAGGTGAGAAGGCTGACTGAAGCTAGACGGTGGACATTGAAGGTGGTTTACCAACCACTCAGTGGCTGGCAGGTTTGCGTTGGTTACCAGCTCAGACATCACCTGAAATCTCGAAAGCATCTTCACCGGTGTATGTGGACTTCTCAGCACAGAGAGGCTGTTTCAACATACAGGAAAGTGTACCTTGCCATTCTCTTAAGTTCTGGGCCTCAAAACTGACAAAATTATAACTTCATTCATATTCTGTTATTCAAAGTAGCCATAAGATCCCACTCAAATTCAGAAGAAGAAAGCACAGGTTCAACATCTAATGTAAGAATATTAGTAATCTCCGCAGAGTCATAGTGATAATACAGTGATAAAAACAAAATTAATTTTCAATCAACCTGACTTCAAATAAAACAGTTGTGTTGCCAAATAGAAAAAATATTATTTAGCACATCTACTCTGCTCTACCTCTAAATTAGATCGCTGACATCAATCTATGGCAGTGCCCTTAAAAATTTTCTATTCTGCCCCCTTGGTGAACCTTCAAACACTTCTAAGACACATAAAAGTAGGAATTTCTAGGTTTAAAATACAAAAGAATCAATGGCTGTAAATAAAACCTGGTGAATATTAGAGAAACAATACCGTTGTCTCAATTCACTTAGTATCAACAACTAGATTCTGAGACTGAATAAACCACACTTTGGCTTCTTACAGAAATTTCAGTTGCATCACTTGGTCATTTTAAAGCTATTTTCTATTTTTTTCTCTGCTTTAGGACAAAATATACAAATTCCATTATTTCTTATTCTACACAATTTATTCTTTCCATGTATCTTTTGAGTTTTGTAGTTTTTATTGCTGTTTGAGGTTTCTGTTTTATCAGAAAACCTTCAGTTAGAACAATAACTAACTTTGTATCTATGACTAAGAGCAAATTGCTGTGTGTTATCAAAAGTGAACATGCATTTCCCATTGCTATGGATGCATAACATATTGGAAGTAGCTGTATCCATATCATGTATAAATGTACATATTGTGTGTATCTGATTATGAAAGTTCATAAGATGAATCTAAAATTTATATATAAATGAAAGTTAGGGAAATAGCCAAAACAAGTATAAAGAAAAATGCCCACTGTATATTAATTTATAATTAATACACAGATACTGAATTAACCAAAGTGCTAAGGCCCAAGAATACACAATTTAATCAATGAAAGAAATTCAGGATTCCAAAAGGAGACTTATAAAAAATGGATCTTCATGTACTGAAAAGTTAGCCCTTTAAAATATATAGTCTTTTAAAGTCATAGTGTTCAATTAAATCTATAGCTATATAAAAAAATAAATTATAAATGCTACCAACAACCATACAACAAACCAATTCTGAATAGATTGTAAATTTTAAAATAGAAGAAAAAATAACACAGCTTCTAGAAATAGCAGGAGAAAAAGTATCAGGGTCTTGAAATAGCCAATAATGTCTTAAATAGGACACAGAACATGACAAATAATGGAAGCACTATAGATATATTGACCTGAATTAAAAATAAGAGTTACTAGTATTTAAAAAACATAATTGTATTAGTTTTTTATTATTATATGATAAATTACTAAGAACCTTATGACTTAACAAAATGCATATTTATAATCTCTATGGATGAGACGTTCAGGCATAGTTTAACTGCTGTGCTCAGCGACTCACAAAGCTGAAATCAATATATTAGCTGGGCTGCTGGCACATGAAGAAGTATGAAGGATCCACTTACAAGCTCATTCAGATTGTTGTCAAAATTAATTCTTTTTACCACATGACTGAGAGCTCTGGCCTTTTTTAGATAACTCATAGAAACTTCTCTCAAGTCACAAAAGCCACCTACTGTTCCTTGCATCGTGGACTTCTTTAACATGGCTGCTCACTTCATCAAGCTAATAATAATTTTTGATTCCACTTTAATCAAAGGGTCTTACAAAACAACATAATCATAGGACAGAGATCTCAATTCTTTGCCATGTAATATGACCTAATTAAATAAGCAACATTTCTTCTGCTTTACTATTTTCAACCTGTTAAAAATAAGTTAGGGGTAGGATAATCCAAAGGCATGGACACCAGGAAGTTGAATAATCATTGGAAGTGACCTTAGTGTCTGTCCACTGAAACCACTGAGGAAGTAAAGGTACAACCGAGGAATGTAAGAAGACATTTGCAATTGTTATAATTTATAGTGAGTTTATTCTGAGATATGAAGAACCCCTATAAATGCAAAACAAAAACAGAGGTCTAAGAGTGTAATGGGCAAAAGACAAGATCAGAGATGTCACAAATAATACAATTAAGTAGAATATATTAAAAGTTCTCACATATTAGTTCTTAAGGAGATAAAATTAATATCTCACTGAAAATACACTAGAATGGCTTAAAAAATGGTTGCACAGACATGAAATAATGGTAATATTGTAACTCTCCTGTTTCAGGTAAATTACTTTGAGTCTACATAACTGATCAAAATGCCCAGATTTATAGGCATATACACAACAGTAGCTTTCATATCAATGCATTAAAAGTAATGTGTAGATGTGTTTAATCATATTAAAAATTGAAATTAGTCAATAGGAAATTGAAAAAAAAGGCAATTGCCTTATACTTATATAATTTTATATAACATTGAAAATAAATGGAATATTGCTACATGAAACAACATAATATTAATTAAAACATATGAGAAGCAAAAATTAGATACTAGATTATTACAGTCACATAAAGTTCAAAAGAATGAAAATGAGTCTATAAAAGTATAATTATTATAGTTATGTTAAGAAAATGTGATTAGATATGTATAGTCTTAATATTGTTATTTTTTCTAAATTAATGTGGTGGTTGCATAGTTATATTAACCTTTTGATAATTCACTGAGCTTCTCACATAAGATTTTGCACTTTTTTATGTTTGCTATACCTCAATTTAAAACATTGATTTAAACAAAGTAACTGTACACAAATTTATCCTCTGTATTATTAAACATTATTTGAAGTTATACTTCTAAAGTATATATTTTTAAAACTTCCATGAATTTAATTATTTGTTGGTGAAATTTTAAAATTAAGGCAGCATCTGTCTGATTTACAGAAATAACAAATCTATTATTTTGGGTAAATTGGTTCAGTAGCTAAATTGCCAAAATATCCTGGTGTCTTTTCCAAAGCACTCTAAAACATTTCATTATGTAAAAGCCAGCCATATTACATTTTTCCAGAAAGTCAATGTTATTACCTTAAATATGCCTTTTTAGGTAAATAAATTATACTTAAAGGAAGTTCTTGAAAATGAAAGTACAATGAAAGTAATTTTTGTGGCAAACAATATTTAAAAAAAGTGATTTTTTTGGAAATGATGCAAAATGAATAAATATGTACCTTTTATTTTGCTTCAAAATTTAAACTTCAGTAATAGTTATTTTTAAATTAACTTCTATAATGTTGATAATTTAAATATTTTAAACGTTTGCCCATGGACTTTAATAGAAAAATTTCCATAGAAATATGAAATTGTCTTTGTGTAACTAGTGTCATAATTCTGAAGTTGTAATAAAATACATTATTTTCAGTGTCATAATTCCAAGTTAAGATGTTTATACAGTTGAAGAAGAGTTATTTATTTGTTCAGAAATTTTAGTTAAGACAAATGGATAAACTTAATGTTCAGTGCAATTCAGTTTCAATGTTAACATGTATTAATTAAATTCTTATTTACCTGAATTTTATATATATTGACTAAATTATTCTTCCTGGAAACCTTATGAATTTGAATTAGAAGCTTTTATTGTCTTCATTAGAAACTGAGACTTAGAGGAATTAAATAACTTGCTTCAAGTTACCCAACTTGGAAAGAGAACTGCTTTCTGAACCCAAGCTGGTTGACATTGAACAAAAATCTAACAGCACATCAAAAGGATAATAAACCACAGTCAACTGGATTTTATTTCAAAGATACAAGGATGGTTCAACACATACACAAATTAATAAACGTGATGCACCACATAAACAGAATTAAAAACCAGAATCCAGATGATCACCTCAGTAGATGCAGAAACAGCATCTGATAAAATTTAGAATTCCTTCATGATGAAAAGCCTCAACAAACTAGTCATAGAAGAAAAATATCTCAATATAATGAAAGCCACATAAAACAAACCCATGGCCAACAGCCTCCTGAATGAGAAGAAGTTAAAAGCATTCTCCCTAAGAATTCAAAACAAGACTTCCACTTTCACCACTGCCACTTTCACCACTCCCAGTCAACTGGCAGTCCTGGACACAGTAATCAGGCAAGAGAAAGAAATACAAGGCATCCAAATTGGAAAAGGGGAAATCAAATTATCTCTGGAGAAAGAACACCCTATTAAAAAGTGGGGCTGAGAAAATTGCATAGCCATATGCAGAAGAATTGAAATGGTCTCATGCCTCTCACCATATACAAAAATTAACCCATTAATGGTTAAAAACTTAAATATTACACCTGGAATTATAAAAATGCTATAAAAATTTTTAAGATAGACTCCTGGACATTGGCCTAAGCAAAGATTTCATGAATAAGACCTCAAAAGCAAATGAAACAAAACAAAAACAGATAAATGAGACTTAACTAAACTGAAAAGCTTCTGCACAGCAAAAGAAATGATCAGTGTGGAAAACAGATAACCTACAGAATGGGAGAAAATACTTGTGAACTATGCGTCCAACAAAGTACTAGTTTCCAGGATCTACAAGAAACTAAAACAATTCAACAGTAATAAAAATCATCATTAAAAATGCACAAAAATCACAAGTAGACATTTTTCAAAAGAAGGCATACAAATGGCCAAAATGCATATGAAAAAAATGTTCAATATTAATAGCCATCAGAGAAATTCAATTAAAACCACACTGATACCATTATATTCCAGTCAAAATGGCTGTTACTAACAAGTCAAAAAATAACAGACATGAGTGAGGATGTGGACAAAAGAGACATTTCTCAAAAGAAGACATGTAAATTGCCAACAGGTTAATGGAAAAATGTTTAACATCACTTATGATCAGAGAAATGCAAATTAAAATCACAATGAGATATCACTTCACTCCAGTTAGAATGGCTATTTATCAAAAGACGAAAGAAAGCAAGTATTGGTGAGGATATGGAGGAAGAAGGACACTTACACACTGTTGGTGGGATAGTAAATTAGCACATCAACTATCAAAAGCAGCATAGAGATCCCTAATACAAATTACAGAGAGGACTGCTATATGATCCAACAATCTGCTACTGGATATATAACCAAAAGGAAAAGGAAAAAAAATCAGTATGTCAAAGAGATATTTGCACTCATATGTTTACTGTAGTACTATTTACAACATATAAGATATGAAATCAACCCATGTCCAACAATTATAAAAGTATAAAGAAAACGTAATATATTTAACACAATGGAATACTATTCAACATTTAAAAATAATAAAATTCTGCAATTTACAACAACATAGTTGGACCTATAGGGCATCCTGTTATGTGAAATAACCAGTTACAGAAAAACAAATACCAAATGATTTTAATCATGTGGAATTATAAAAAGGATAAACGGTTGATATCATAGAAGCAGATATTAGAACAGTGGTCTGGAGTCTGGAGAGGGGAGAAGGGTTGCGATAGTGGAGAGAGGTTGGTCAATTGGTACCAAGTCATTCAAAACAATTAGATGGGATGAGTAAAATCTGGTGCCTTTTCAACAACAGGTGATGATCAATAACAGTAAGCATTGTATATTACAAAATAGCTGGAAGAGAGAATTTTGAATGTTTTTTACCATAAAAAAGGAAACATGTATGAGGTGATACACATGCTTAATACCCTGATTTGATCATTACATTACGCAACATATGTATCAAAGCATCAAATTGTACCACAGACATGTTTCAATTTTTAAAAATAAAATGTTGCAATGTCATAATATTTTATATGGACAATGGTGGAATATTAATGGTCCTCTTAGGTTCAATAAAACACATTTGAACATCAGATGCTACTTTTAATGCCCTTCTTTCACCATATAATAAAAACTTTTCCTCATCTATATATTATCCTGCTCAGCTATTTTTGGTTTTGGCCATTGCATTTTACTACTGCTTTATCCAAGGAAGAATCTAATTTTGCTCAAATGTTTTAATTGACATAATATTAAAATGTAAGGCTCATTCCAATTCTGACATCATTATACAAAACAAAAAAACCATAATATATATAAACACTAACAAAATGAAATGAAATCATTAGAGTTAAATTTTAACAAAGAAAATAATCATACTCAATAAAATATATAATGTTTTTAGTACCAATTAAGGTATTCACCATTGAAAAGAAACAATTTGTTTGACTCTAAGTTATTCAAAATACTAATAAATTAATGTAGGCTAGAAAAAAAATCATATAATTTGACAGCTACCGTTGTTTGGACACTAAAGATAGCACAAAACTCTACTTCATTGAAAGCGATTGTGCATGTGTAATTGATAGAAAGTCTTATTTCCTTTTAAGGTTTGCCACCTTGTTACCATAACTTGATTGATTGATTGGTTAATTAATCCGTTTTGAATGCGTCTATTTTGCCAAGCTATAGTACTGAGCCCTTGTTTCCTGTCATGGTGTATTATGTCTGAAATATAATAGTGACCATGATATAACTTTTGCATTATAGGGAATAAAGAAAAGTATATGTCAATAATGAGATAAAAGTTATAACAGAAATATATAAAGACATAGGAACACTTAATAACAAAAACTCACCAACTAACTCATAAACTATTCTGGGAAAGCAGACTCAAATGAAGACTATGGCTTATTTAGGTGAAGATAAAATGTAAAAAGACAAGATCCACAAAGGGCCAAAGTTGAACAACTCATAGATTTAAGTAAGAAGTAAAAGACTCAGGATGGCCAGAGTGTTTATCATTCATAAAAATATAAGGATGCTTGCTGGCCACATAAATGTCTTCTTTTGAGAAGTGTCTGTTCATATACTTTGCCCACGTATTGATGGGGTTGTCTGGTTTTTTTCTTATAAATGTGCTTAAGTTCCTTGTAGATCCTGGATATTAGACCTTTGTCTGATGCGTAGATTGCAAAAATTTTCTCCCATTCCCTAGGACACCTGTTCACTTTGATGATAGTTTCTTTTGGTATGCAGAAGCTCTTTAGTTTGATTAGATCCCATCTGTCTATTTTGGCTTTTGTTGCAATATCTTTTGGTGTTTTAGTCGTGAAGTCTTTTCCTACGCCTATGCAGCAATAAAAAAGAATGAGTTTTTGTCCTTTGCAGGGACATGAATGAAGCTGGAGGCCATCATTCTCAGCAAACTAACACAGGAACTGAAAACCGAGCACTGCATGTTCTCACTCATAAAAGGGAGTTGAACAATGAGAACACATGGACACAGGAAGGGGAAACATCGCACATTGGGGCCTGTCAGGGGGTGGGGGCAAGGAGAGGAATAGCATTAGAATAAATACCTAATGCATGCGGGGCTTCAAACCCTGATGACGGGCACCATGGCACATGTATATTTATGTAACAAACCTGTACATTCTGCAAATGTATCCCAAAATTTAAATTAAAAAAAAGAAAAAAAAATTTAATTTAATTTAATTTAATTTAATTTTAATTTTAAAAGAATATGAGGATGCATCATTCAGCATTTGTGTTTGAAATGCTCTTGTGGGCAATGTTAGACTCTTTGGGCTTTATTCTAAGAAAACTATCAGGACTTTAAAAGACACTGAGCAACACAATGAAATAATGAAAATCACTGTTTGGAACGTTACTTTAGCTGTAGTGTGGAAAACCAACAGGAGAAAAACAGGACAGGAATTGGGTAAAATTTAGGAAATAGGATGACTGTGGTAGCTGAAATGAGTGTATTTGAAGGAAGGATAAATAGACATCCAGATTTTTGAGAAATATTTAGGAGAATGATGAAAAACTTGATTAATTGGATGTGAAGGGGAATTATAGAAAATACCCAGGTTTTTTTTCCTGGGTAACTTCAACTTGGACTTATATATAGTTTTTAAACATGCTGACTACATCTTATTTCTCTTTCATATTTCTCTTCAACTAAATGTATGGACACACTTGTATCTATATCTGATCTTATCAGCCTTAGTTGTCAACACTAAATGTTGACAACAGCTTTATTATTTTATAATGTGGTTTCAAGACCATTTGTATCTAGATACAGATTAGTGTGTTAATGACCTTTAAAAACTGCAGTAACTTAAATGTAAAATATTACTGTAATGTAAATTCACTAACTCAAAACCTAAAAAAGATGAAGTGGTAGTTTTAGTATTTAGGAAAAATTGAAACTGTATGGTGGTTTAAATACTTTTAAGAGGCCAGGCATGGTGGATCGCACCAGAATTTGAGGATGAGTTGATCACTTGAGGTCAGAAGTTCAAGAGCAGCCTGGCCAACATGGTGAAACCCCAGCTCTACTAAAAACACAAAAATTAGCCAGGCATGGTAGGATGGGACTGTAATCCACCTACTCTTTTGGCTGAGGACCAAAATTGCTTCAACCTGGGAGGCTGAGGTTACAATGAGCAGAGATTGTTCCACTGCACTACAGCCTGGATTACAAAGAGAGACCTTCTCTCAAAAAGAAAAAATAAACTTTTTTTTTTTTAACGAGTTGTGTGAAGGAAGAAGATAAATATTTTTAAAGACTATATCATACGCTTTCCTCAAATAATACTACTAATGATTTGGTACCAATCCTGTATTAATAAATCGTCAATCATTATATATATATAATCTTAGTTAATAATTTGGTTAATTTTTACATTCACACACTAATAATTAACAAATACATTTCACCTTTTAGAATAATAAAACATTACAGTTAAGAATAAAATCTGCTTTTAACAATCAACCTTTATCTTTTTTAATGAATTAGCTCAAAGAATGTGTGTTTTGTGTGTGTGTGTGTGTGTGTGTGTTCGTGCACTTCTACATACACACATACAGTATAAAGTAATATGAAACATTTAATGTTATATATACTCATAAATATTTATACATATAGATATATATGTGTCTATATATGTGTGGATGTTTGTATATAATCTTCCAAAATGAAGATAAAACATTTGTGCATAATAATTCAAAAGTAATTTGAAAATTGCTTTATTTTCACAAATATGCCTAGTAATCTATACATGAGTACACATAATTCTCAGTCATTTCAAATTATTTCTATTTTATGACATAAGTATATTACCATATTGCACCTTCTGATTTATGTTGAGGCTTACCATTTATTTTCAGTACAAATATAGATTTTTTAAATTTTATTGACCAAGATTAATGAATAGAAACGAGCTCAAATAGTAAAAAAAACTTTTTTGATATTGCTACCCTCTATCATTTCACTCAGCACAATTGAAGAATAACCTTCTTTTCCAAAATCACCTTTGAATTGTTTTGCCATTCATCCTTGTGCTATAAACATTAACAACGGATATCCAACAGGATTGATGGAGGTTGCAAAAATTGTGTAGTTTCCTAGCACATAGGAAAAGAAGGTATGAGAGAAAGGCTTCTTGTAATTTATAAAATTAGATTTTGTTCTTCACTAATTACTCCTTCTCAATACTGTAAGATAAGCTATGAATATGAAAGTGGGTATCACCAAGACATTTCCCTCCTCTTCAATCTTCTCCTTACCTCAACTGCAAAGTTTCAGGTTCCAGATCCTTCAGGAATTCATTTTTCCATCTACTCATTAAATCTGGATTAATAAAGTAATTCCTAAGGATAAAAGACATATTATATGGATTCCAGCTGCAATTGATTTTTGTGTTTACCTATTTGGAATCTGACCTTAAATAATGGGTCAAATGGAAGTAGTTATGATGGATTCAGTGAACTACATTGTTGTAATCGATCTGTTAATGCAATAACTGTTCTTCTGTAATTGCTGTAAATAGTATTTATTACTATTAATTGGAAGTAATTGTTAGGCTCATACAAACTATTGAAAGGAGATATTTGTGGTATAGAGTAGAGAACTCATTGGGGACTGTAAATATAGATCTTATTGATAATGCAATGTATGAAAAGTAACTGTGAACTTAATATATAATGTAAAAACTCGAATAATAAGTAATCTAAAGATAATTTAATATATCCTAGTGGACATTTTTTTATTAAAAATAAAGTGTTTGAATTATCAAATTTATATGAACAGGAGACAGGAACACTTGATAGAAGAGGGTAGTTCCCCAGGAAAGGCCCCACTCTCAACCTGGATAGCTGTGGCCCTAAATGAGAACAGGCATTACTTTTTCATGCCCAAAAAGTTTACTTTTGGCCTACATGCCTCCTAACTTGTACCCATATAAACCTCGAACTCCAGGCTCCAGAGCAGACCAGCAGATGAGGAGATGAGACAAGCAGACGAATGGCAGAAAACATGGCAGAGAAAGAGAGAAGAGGGGGAATGTCTGAACACTGAGAAGAGTTCAGCTGGGGAGAGTCTGAGAGGAGTTTGGTCACTGGACTGCCCAGCTCCACAGGAGGATCATCTTCCCACTCCATCCACCTTCTAGCTCCCCATCCATCCCATTGAGACCCATCTCCACCGTGCAATAAAATCTCACATTCATCCTTCAAGCCCCTGTGTGACCCTATTTTTTTGGGATGCTGGGCAAGAGCTCAAGATACAGAAAGCTGTCAACACTAGCCCTCTGCCTTTGCAGAAAGGCAGAGCATTCATTGAGCTGCTTAACACTTAAAGCTATCTACAAATGACAAGACTAAGAGAGCATTGTAACACTGAATTTGCAGGCACCACTCCTAGACATTACTATGGGGCTGGATCCCAAAGGGCTTGTCCCAGACTCCAAACCTACCCGTCTGCATGCTCCCACTCCTGCAAGAGGTGTGAGCAGTGGCAAAGGCTGAACAAGCGAGCCATACCCTTGTCTCACGCCCTGCAAGAAGAATCAGGGAATCCTCCTGTTTCAAAATCAGAATAAGCCAACCAATGCATTTCTCTGTCCAAGGAATTCATATCATCAAATAGTGTGGAGTGTCATTTTAGAAAGATATTCAATGATTGTGACTTTGGGCAATGAAATTAATAGACACCGAAGATAATTGTGTGCATTCACAATTTGATAAAGGGCTTTTAGTGGGAGATTTTGGCAGAAAAGGATTTTAGTAATACAAATATGAAATATGCTTGTACAAGGACTTACATAAGTAAACTGGTGGAGAGCTAAGAGTCAGAAGTTTTAATCAATCAATTTGAATACATAGAATAATGAAAATTGAGTCAAAAAATACTTCAAATTCCTTGTTTGGGCAAAACATAAGAGAAAGTGTGTTATTGCCTACCAAAAGTTGCATACCTAAATAAAACATCAAAGGCATTAAGATGTTTATATCAAGAGCTAATTCAATAAAGTTTAATTCAGACTGAAATATAGTTAGAAAAAATCCAATAGATAAGTAGACTATATTATATTGAGACTATTTATCACATGTGTTCCACTTTGTCTTATTTGATTAAAAATAATTTTGAATTAGGAACTATAATTAACCCTACTAATCCAGAGCTCTTTGATCTTCATTAAACCTGCCCTCTTATAAAATTATTTTATATTGAGTTGTGGCTATTGTTTTGAAAATTAAGAAAAAACAATTAATTCATTTTTTTTTCTGCCATTCATCTGCTTGTCTCATCTCCTTAGTGAGTAAATTAGATACCACACTTTGTTTCTGATTTAATGTGACCTTAGCGTGTCAGTTTTGAATGCTCTTATTTGAATAGAATTCGTTTGGTTAAAGAGGTAAACTTCTTTTTTTTTTTTTTTTT
>NW_016107976.1:455733-460544 GCF_001604975.1 Cebus imitator | reverse complement strand
AAAAAAAGCATATTATTAATTTATAAAGCTTATTTTTAATCTATCTTGCTAAGCAATGGACAGAGAATGGAATAAAATGTACATTCAAAATAAATAATTCCCTCAACTATATGAATGTGCCAGGATACCATGGTGATTTTTACAACACAATTGTTGCTAAGTGTTGAGATTATTCTCCCACCTTCTTTTCATCCTACTCAGAGACTTCTGTTCAATTTATTCTGTCAGCAAGTTAACAAAAATCAAATGGACAAGAACCTGATGTTCTGAAGAAAGCCTTTAGGAAGCGGCTAGAGGTTTTGCTGCCTCAGCTGGGAGGTGCAGCATTTACCCTTTTCCACTGATCTCTGACTGCGTTTGGACTGTCAGCATAGTGGGTAGAAGCCAGGAACATCTTTACCATCTGTGCTTGGCACAATTTTACAAAATGCCTGCCAAAGGAGAAACAGCTTCTTTTAGTACACACCTCAGTGCCATTTCTCCTACCTTTTAACTCTCCGTGAGGTTACATTACAAATGACTTGGCAGCGGAGTCATAGACCAGCTAAAAATATAAGGATTGCACAAAACTCTGTAAATTATCATTTTAGAAGAAGTATGTGTTATCTGAACACTTCTAGGTATAATTCATTTTTCTAAACAGTATGCATTTACCTAGGTTCTATACTGCAATTTGAAAAAAAATCTCTTCCGAAACGCCATGAATAAAATTTATGAATGAGAACGAATAGGTTTAAAGCCTAACTCAGACAGGAAAATCCATAAATATTTTGGAATTTAACAACTTTCTTAAATATAGTTGCTACATACAACTTTCCTTTACTGGATAATTTTCTTGTATTCTACAATATGAATATTTTATTTGGAAATAAATGATTTTTTTAAAAGGTAAATACACACTGAAGTAAGGCAGAAAACAAAATTATGGAAATGGAAAATTCTGCAATCCAAATTGTTTTTCAATTTTAATGTATAAATTAAAACAAAAAATTCAAAATAATACATGTAATAATGCTCACTGTGCTTATGACATTGTATCTGATGTTACAATGGATTCATATATTCATTATATGCTCCAATAATGTTTGGTAAACTATGCAATAAGAGGAACCTTTTGTATGAAATTATTACTGAAATATATTTTATAGTTTTCTGCTCCCATTGAGTTATGGATAAATATTTTGAATAAATGCACATTAGTTAATTACTTATCCCAAGTAGCTTACATCCTATTAAAGAAAATACAGATAGAAATAAACTTACATCAGGAAACTTTTGCTAGTTCTTATAAAAATTACAAAATTTTCTGTTACGTTTTCAAAATGTACAGAATTCATACGTACTTGAGTTAATAAGAAAATGGTATTTCAGATGTAATTGAAGAACTTACAGAAAAAAAAAATAGTAGGAAATACTAGAGAGTGTCAAATGTGCTGAAAGAATTAGCAACCTATGTAATTGTTACTAGCTTGCTTTGAGTCATGTGTTACCCACAGAGGAATAGCAGGAAATGGGATGTTGATGTATTATATATTGTCCTAAGTATCTGGCTTAAAGGTGACGTAATTAGGTAAGAAAATAAATGAAGTAATGAATCAATAGCTTAGGCAGGAGAATAAAGTATGTTATAACACTTAAAGAATATTAAGTCAAATATATATCCATATATAAATGTATATATACACCCATGTATATGTTTATTTATTTATTTATTTATGGGGAGTTGGAGAAAAGATACTGGGTATGGGGAAACTGGAATTGCAACAGATGAAGGAGGTAGTGATAACGATGACTTTCATGAGGTGGTGGTTCTGGAAATAACAGTGACTCAAAAGTAACTGGAATAATACTGGGCCATTTTGAGGTCTGTTCTTGCCTAACAAAAATCTCTAAGCACTCATGTAATACCAGAAACCTTGAATATTTTTTGAGTTAACAAAAGAAAGGAAATCACTCTCTGAAAATAAACTACTTCTAAAGGTTCTTTAAGCATCATATCTTTTTTTTTTCCTGTGTCTCTCAGCACGTTTCTCTCCTGATCTAGTTTTTGTCTTTCTTCATTGCTGTCAAATCACCTTTAAAATAAAATCTTTTTCTGCCACATAAATCAGACTATTTTAAGATTCATAACTTTTAGAAAACATAGTGTTTTTATAATTCTCACTCTTTTACATCACAAAAAGAAGCATCCACTTCAGAAATTTTGGTAAATTAAATTCTATTTTGACAAATATATAGGAGGAAGTCAAGGTTGTTGGATATATAGAGGGAAATTTATGGCAGGGGCAATTTGACTGTCTATATTACTCCACTCTGATATCTGATGAATGAGCTACCAAGGTTTATTAGTTGTGACACCAGAGTCCCTAATGAGTTGAATTCCTTGATTCATGTAAAGTTATTGACAGAGTTCAGGGCATATACTACATAGTTATTCATAATTGGCAATTATACCCATTTAAATTCCATTTGTTGTTGTTAAAGTAAATTCTCTTGACTAGATTTTCCAAATACAAAAGTAGTTAACTTTATGCTCTGCCATCTTCAATTTATTTGTTTTAATAATCCTGGAGCTATTTTACCAAGAATTTTGGACAATGCTAGCAAGACATTCAAGCTGGAATTCCTAAAAATCTATTATATAAGAAAACTTAAAAGAATTTGATGAGGAAAACTCAAAAGATATATTAACTGTTAAATTATTTGTAAAGTGACAGTGACCAGTGATAGAAGTGGTCAAGATCTCCACGAAAAGTACAGCTCTTTGCAAACAAACAAACAAAAATTAGAAATGGAAAGGGGAGAGTATCTCTGAAAACACCTAGATTTGAAAAAAAAAATTATTTAAATGAAAATGATTGCAAGACCTGGGTAAAAAGGCTTTATTATCATGACTTGTGCTGCAAGAGTGACGTGAAACATGAACATGTTGTGAGAGGTTTCTTTTTTTTTTTCTTTTTCTAGTATTTGGGGGAAGTCAGAAGTCAGATCTCTAGGAGTAGATTGCCTTTATTCTTCAAAGAGATTTGTGAATAGTGATAAAAGGAATATTTTCATAAAGCTGTGAGTTTCTAGTCACATGATTTAGCCATGTAGAATGTGAATAACCATCTATGAATAAGTAATAGAGAGGATTGATCCAAACATATTTGGATTTTCCAACACATAGTCTTAAAAACATTTTCTTATTTTACTACTATATGATTCCTATGCATTAAACGAATAAGGTAGAAATGTGAATATGTAGGAAGATTCATGATGTCTTCCTGAGGTGTATTCATTCCAGAAATATTTACTGTAGAACTACTTTTAGTCCGATTCTATTACAAAAATTGTGGATTCAGTGGCAAACAATATGAATAATAAATGTAGTTTAATGGAATTTACATGAAAGTTGGCAGCTATCAGAAAATACATGAGTCAAATCACAAATTAATAGCATAGCTTGGATATTAATACTTAATCTAAAGCATATGAAAAGAACAGGATGCAAAGCTTTGAGAAATGGAATTCTACTTTTATATGGATGGTTAAGATAAATCTTTCTGGAACATTATTTTCATCCGATTTATGCTGCCATAACAGAATACAGCTGTTATTCTGTAACGTATATGGAAATTAAATTTACCACAGTTCTAAAGTCTGGGAAGTCCAAGATTGAGAGACCAGCATTTTGTAAGGGCCTTTTTGCTGTGGCATTCCGTGGCAGAAAGCAAAAAAGTAAGAGAGGGAAAGAGAGAAAAGGGAACAAAGCTCACTGTTTTATAAGGAATCCTATATGAAGATAATGGCATTATTCCATTCAGAGTAGAGTCCTTATGCTTCCAACACATGATTTTGAAGGGACACATTCAAACCACGGAAAACAATGACACAGCTTGAAAATTAAAAGATAGCATTGAAGGCAAACGTGGAATGAGCTGTAGGGAGAACGTTTCCAGCTGTGGAATCCGTACACGCAATGTTCCTGAGCTTCGTGTTTTCAGAAATGAAAGGGGCCGGGAGCGGTAGCTCATGGCTGTAATCCCAGCACTTTGGCAGGCTGAGGTGGGTGAATCAACTGAAGTCAGGAGTTCGAGACCAGGCTGGCCAGTGTGGTGAAACCTGTCTGTACTAAAAGTAGAAAAATTAGCCTGGTATGGTAGCGGGCGCCTGTAATCCCAGCTACCCAAAGGCTGAGGTAGGCATATCGCTTGAACTCGGGAGGCGAAGGTTGCCTTGAGCCGAGATCGCTCCACTGCACTCCAGCCTGGGAGACAGGAGCGAAATCCATCCCCCCCAGCAAAAAAAAAAAAAAAAAAAAAAAAAAAAATTGAATGAAGGCCAATGTACTAGGTAGTCATAAGTCAAGCAGAGCATTGTAGAAGTTTGGTGCGGCAATGACAGAACTATTAAAGACTAGAGATAGGACATGTCTGCAAGGATGAAAAATACTGGAGAAGCGGCAATCAGAGTAGGCTAAGCTTTTATTTTTAAAGATATAAGAGATACCTAACTGATGCAGGAGGGTTGTTGAGGTACAAATTAGGGATTCAGATCAGAGTTCATATCATACCCCTGATTCCTGTCATCTCTAAAGCAATCATCTGAGAAATAAAGATTGTTTAGGCAGAAAGGGAGAGTAATGAAAATTTGTATCATTTTCTCAGGAAGTGCTAAAGGATTTTAAAAATTACACATTTTCAATCTCCAGTTAGAATAAATGCATACATTAAACAAAACATTTATTAAGCACTTACTATCTCTGAAATTAAAGACTAGGTACTGGGAATATAAAGTATAAAATATGTAATCTACATTAGTTAATACTT
>NW_016107976.1:436902-454978 GCF_001604975.1 Cebus imitator | reverse complement strand
GTATTGCCAGATTCCTCCTCACCATCTGTTTATCCAAAACTGTAAAGGTATAAGAGATAAAGTAATATTTTTAACTTACTAAAGAGCAATCAATATTTTGCCAAACAAACTCTTAAATGTTTAACTCCAGAACTCTCTTCTGTGGTTCACTGGTTCTGATTTTAAAATAGACACTAAGATTTTTATAACATTAGGCAATTGAAATTTTTCATGCACATCATTTGATTAAATTATACCTTTACCTAATAGAATATAAAAAATAAAAATTAAAAGCCTAATTTTTCTCCCACATGTACTTTCTCTGTCAAAACCTTCACTAGCTATATAACAATTGCCACCACAAAGCTAAAAGTCATTTCTGTTTCTCTTGATTACATTTTATTCAACCAATTAATTGATCCAGGGCTGAATAGAAATTTAGAATGTTTGATCAAATGCATTTTTTTTTTTGAGAGAGAGAGTCTCATTCTGTTTCCCAGGCTGGAGAGCAGCAGCATGATCTCAGCTCACTGCAACTTCTGCCTCCCAGGTTCAAGGGATTTGCCTGCTTCAGCCTCCAGAATAGCTAGGACTACAGGCACTTGCCACCATGCCTGGCTAATTTTTTGTATTTTTAGTAGAGACAGGGTTTCACTGTATTAGCCAGGATGGTCTCAACCTGACCTCATGATCTGCCCATTTTGGCCTCCCAAAGTGTTGAGATTACAGGCATGAGCCACCGTACCCAGCCTAAAATGCATTTTAAGTTATACTTGTCACTAATGCTAGCCTCAGGCCTTCTTGAACTCTGCTAATAGTGCCTTACCTTCTACCATTTCCAGCTTTTAATCTATATCTAGCTTTGATTGCTAACTTAATATTACTCAAACAAGAATTAATTTTTGATTTAATAATCAATTTTTGCATATAAATATTCAAGATTCAGTAATTCTCTAAACTATTCAAATTTGTTTATATGTCTTTGGTGCTGTATTGGAAACCCTGTGTTTAGCATGCTTACTATTGTTTCCAGTGGGACCAGTCTCTAGGAACTGATTTTCTGACTTATGAGAATGTTTTATTCTTTTTTACTGATTCTTAGAATGGTCTTTAGAGCACATATACAAAGATCACATGGGGTTGGACTTATAAAAAATAATTATTAGATTAGTTTCTAATTGTTGCTGAAATAAAGTATAACAAGATCATTGGCTTAAAATAGTACAAATATATATATTTTAAAATATGAAATTCATATTTTTTAAATCAAGATGTTAGCAGGGTTATGTATTCTTTTAATGGAGGCATTAAGGGAGAATCTTACTTTTTCCAGTTTCTAAAGTCCACCTATTTTCCTTGTTATATGTTCTTTCATCTTCAAATCCAGCAGTGTAGAATCTCCAAATTTATCCTACTTTGTTAATTAAATTATTTTTTCCTAACTCTGCCCATCTTGCTTACCTTTTATAATGATCTTTTGGCTATATTTGGTCTATTCAGATATCCCAGAACAATTTTCCTATCTGAAGGTACTAAACTATGCATACAAAGTCTTTTGACTATGTAAGGTAATGCAGACATTAGTGGAAGAGTACAGAACATGATAATGGTTGGTGGGACATTATTTTGTCTACCAAAATGATCCTGATAACTTCACTTCACACTATAGAATCAAATTTTTCTGGAGTTTAAATCACAAATATTCATATTTGAAGACGATGAAAACTTGGAACAAACAGAAAGAAGAGAAAAAGTGAAAAAGGAAACCCTGATGACATTCTAAGACATAATTTCAATTTATTGTAACAAGTTTCTAGAATTTGGATCCTTCTGCAAGCTGAGTTTTACAAACAAAATACTCAAAACTAATGAAAGATGCTATATCGTTTCTCTTAAAACAAAACTTTCTACATAAATTCCTCTTTCTTATCATCTAATCCATATTTAATTTATCTTACCATACTCCAAAAAGCTGTTCACTTTAATACATGAATTTTTTTGGTCTTGATGGAAAGTTATTCTTTCAACATGAAAGTCTATTAAAAAGATATCCGTGCAATTTTCAGTATTACATTGTTTCTGAATTTTTTCCCAATTTTTTTGGAAAAACTTAGTCAAAACCCATGCATACTCTCATATTTAGCACTTGTCTTTAATTTGCTGACAATGTTCACTGTTTAGCTTTCTAATATTCACATTAACTTGGAGAATTCTTAAATATCTAGAATTTTTTCTAGTATCCCTGGTGCCACAAGACATATTACAAGGACTTGAAGTCCTTATACACACCCCATGAATAGCTTAAAAACCAATAATCTTTAAAAATGAGAATAAGTCAGCAAGGTGACAGATAAGGACAAGCCAGGTTATTACCAAACTACTAAAACAACAATTTGGCAACTATCCACAGACAAAAGTAGAAACTTTTGAAAGTTTTTTGACCTAGGTAACAGGTAGTCAAAACCCACTGAAATTCAAGACCAAGAAAAGTTTCTTGAGAAGCCAAGTTCATGCCCCAGTAGCAGGTCAACCACCAGGGACTTGGCTTCAAACCCGGAAGCATCTCTATTCTGCCGGTGGATTCGGCTCCAGTTTCAAATATCTATGGTCCCAAAGGAAGTACTGTGCAAACTGGACATGGTATCTATTTATACCCCTTTTAACAGTCTCAACCACTGCAGACCTATTAGAGTTCCATGACCAGGGCCAGCCCTGCTTTAATACTGCCAAAACCAGTCTATAAGAACCAAAAGAAAAGTTTTCTCCTTTAAATTTACAGAAACAATGCAAGAATCATTAAGAGTCAATAAAACACAACACCCAAATGAAAATGAATAAATCTTCAAGAACTGATCCTTCAAGAAATGAATACCCATGAAGTACTTAAAAAATAATCATCTTAATGAAGTTTAATGAGCTGCAAGAGAACACAGACAACTGAAAATATTGTAAAAGATACATGAACAAAATTGAACATTCAGGAAGAAATAGAAACCAGAAATCCTAGAATGAAAGAATACAATGACTAAACTAGAAAATTCAAAAGAGAGTTTCAATAGAAGAGCTTATTAAACAGAAGAAAAAAGTAACAAAATCAAACATAGGTCTTTTCAAATTACTCAATTAGAAAAACAGAGATAAAAGGAATTCAAAAAAGTAAAGAATGCTACAGTACTTATTGGACATCATAAAGCAGACTAATATAACATTACAGAAGTCCCAAAAGTAAATCAGAGAAGGAGGAAAAAGCAGGTAGAGAAATAATAACCAAAAATGTCTCAATTGAGGCAAATAAATGGATATCAAAATCTTAGTAAGCCCAAATATCTACAAATAAGTTGAACTCAAAAAAAGTCTACACTTAAACATGTTATTACTAAATTTCTAAAATCAAAGAGAGAATTTTGAAAGTAGTTAGAGAAAAATGACTTGTCATATACAAAGTAATGTCTATTAGACTCTCAGTAATTTATTAGCAGAAATCTTGCAGGCCAGGAGAGAGTGGGATAATATATTCAAAACATTAAAATTTAAATTAAAAAGTCCTGCGAACTAAGACTACTTTGCCCAGTAAAATTGTTCTTTAAGAGCATAGAAGTAGATTGCACCAGGTGTGATAGCTCATGCCTGTAATCCCAGCATTTTAGGAGGCCAATATGGGTGGATCAGTTGAGGCCAAGAGTTTGAGACCAGCCTGGGCAACATGGTGAAACCTCATCTCTACTGAAAATAATAAAAATTAGCTTGGCATGATGGTGCATGCCTGTAATTCCAGGTACTCAGGAGGCTGAGGCATGAGAATCACTTGAACCCAAGAGGCAGAGGGGGTTGCAATGAGATGAGATGGTACTCCAGCCTGGGTGACAGAGTGAGACTCAGTCTCCAAAAATAAAAATTAAAAAAAAGAATATATTACATTCAACCAGGAAAAAGATGATAAACCTGAACAGACCAATAATGAATTCCAAAATTGAATCAGAAAAAAAAAATACCAACCTGAAAAAGCTCTGGACCACAAGGATTCACAGCTGAACACACACAAAATCTACAATCCCTTTCCAGTAGCGAAAGCCCAGGACCCAGTGGCTTCACTGTTAAATTCCACCGAACATTTAAAGAACTAGTACCTGTCCTACTCAAATTATTCCAAAAAAATGAGGAGTGGGTCTTCCTAATCATTCTGAGGCCAGCATCATTTGAATTGCAAAACCTAACAGAGACACAATAAAAATAAAAATAAAAACTTGATAAATATAGATGAAAAAATTCTCAAAGAAAGACTAGCACACCAAATCCAGCAGCACATCACAAAGGTAATCCATCACAGTCAGGTAAGCTTTATTCCTGGGATGCAAGGTAGGTAGTGCAACATACACAAATCAATAAATGTGATTTATCACATAAACAGAACTAAATATACAACTGACATGATTATCTCAGTGCACACAAAAAATACTTTAAATATAATTTAATTTCTTTTTATATTAAATATCCTTAACAAACGAGGCATTAAAGGAATGTACCTAAAAATAATAAGTGCCATCTATGACACAGCCAATGTCATACTGAATGACTAAAAGCTGGAAGCATTCCCTTTGAGAACTGAAACAAGAGAAGGATCCTCACTGTTATCATTCTTATTCAATGTAGTACTGGAAGTTATAGCCAGAGCAATTTGTAAAAAGAAAGAAATAGAAGATATCCAAATAGAAAGAAATAAAATCAAACTTCCTCTATTTGCAAACAATGTGCTTTTACACCTGAAAAGTGCATAGTCTTCACAAAAACTCCCAAACTTAATTTAAAAAAAAGGAAAAAAAAACTTCAGCAAAGTTTTAGTGTACACAAATTCAATGTAAAAAATCAATACCATTTCTAGACACTAAGAACATCCAAGTTGAGAGCCAAATCAAAAACACAATTTCATTCCCTATAGTCACAAAAAGAATAAAAGACCTAGGAACATACCTGACCAGGGAGATGATATATATCCAGAATGAGAGTTAGAAAACACTAATAATAATTTTAAAAAATCAGAGATAACAAAAACAAATGGAATAGTATTCCATGCTCATTAATAGGAACAATCAATATTGTTAAAATGGTTACACTGCCCTAGACGGTTTAAAGATTTCATGATATTGCTATCAAACTACCAATAATATTTTTACAAAATTGAGAAAAATGATTCCAAAATTCATTTAGAATAACAAAAGATCTCAAAGAGCCAATACAGTCATAAATAGAAAGCAAAAAGCTAGTCATCACACAAATCTACTTGAAACTAAAATACACAGCAATAATAACCAAAACATCATGGTACTGGTACAAAAACATACAAATAGACCAATGAAACTGGATAGACATTCCAGAAATAAAGTCACACACCTACAACCATCTGATATTTTACAAAATTGATAGCATCAAGCAATGGGTAACAGGCTCTCTATTCAATAAATTGTGTTGGGTTAGATATATACAGAAGTTTGAACCTGGACTCCTTTTTACAATATACAACAGTCAACTTGTGTTGCATTAAAAACTTAACTGTAAAACCAAAAACTACAAAAACCCTGTAAGAAAACCTAGGAAATATTATTTAGGACCTATTTGGGCCCTAGAAAAGAGTTTATGATGTATTAAGACTCCAAAAGCAACTGTAAAACAAACAAAACTCGACAAGTGAGATCTGATTACAGAGTTTCTGCACAGCAAAAGAAACTATCAGCAGAATAAATGGACAACTTATAGAATGGGAGAAAATATTTGCAAACTATGCTTTAACAAAGGTCTAATACTCAAAATCTATTAGGAACCTAAACAATTAATAAGCTAAACACTCTATTAAATGGACAAAGAACATGAGAAACACATCTCAATAAAAAGCATCTCTGTGGCCACGAAACACATGAAAAAGTACTCAATGTCATTAATCATTAGAGAAATGCAAATCAAAACCACAATAAGGTAGCACCTCATACCAGACTTCTCAAATAACTTAAAATAGAGCCACTTAACCTCTCTCTTCTCACATTTTACTATTAGCAGTCAGTAGAAACCAAGCCACTTCTGAAACACTTATTTTAGAATTTCCTTAGCTAAATATTTAATTCCTCACATGTTCTACCTTCCACAAAATGCTAGAACATAAACACAATTCAGTCAAGCTCTTTGTAACTTCATAACAAAGGTCACTGTTTCCCTAGTTTCCAATAACATGTTTTTCATTGCCGTTTATAATCTCCTCAGATTAGCTTTCAATGTCCATATTTCTACCATAATTTCAATCCATGTTTTTTTTTTAATTCTCAGTGTATCCTCAAATTTCTCTCACAATATGTTAAGTGGGTTTTGAAGGCAAAAAAATAAAGGTAAGTTAAAGACAGAACTATTAAATATAAGGGAGTCAAAAATTGCTAGGATGGAAAAGTTAACTCTTTTTCTTGCCTCTAAAAAGGCAAATGATATTATAGTTAAAAAAAAAACAAACAAACTACTTTTAAACAAAATATAATCCAAGGCACAGTTTTCTCACCTTGATTAGGTGGTACAGATATGAAGCCAAGGTTATTACTGTATAATCTTTAGCCAAGTTCAGAGATATTGATTTAAGGCAGTGCTTCATAGACCATATCACATAGAGAAAGGACTGTCACAAACAGACAAAAAGCTCGCTAAGAATCTTAAGCCTGTTCTCTGCAAATTGTCTCTTTTAAATAATAGGCATCCTTTGGATCTAAGGACATTGCCCTACAGCATCCTGACAGGGATGCAAACAAGAAGTGACTCATTTCAAAGAGATCAGTGGAAGTGACTTTTGTCTACTAACATGTTCTTCATTTCTTGCATTTATATCACCAAAATGGGCTTAAATGTCTATATTTCTATCAACGGTCTGGTCATGATTACTTAAATATTCTCTAAGAAGATGAAAGCTTTCTCTCCAGTTCTCCTTTCTGTCTGAGCCCACACTAGAACAGCCAGAGGCTGGAATCATCTCAACTCTTGGTCAGGAAGTTGGTCCTTACTGTCAGTAGGGACATTAACCATGGCTGTCACCCAAAACATTTTCATGTGGCTTTTAAATGTAAGCTATCAAATACATAATTTTATGATATGTACAACTCATTAATATTTTCTAATTTAACCAACATTGAATAAATAGTAGCATGATAAAATGTGTAACTCATGTAAAGATCATCTCATAAATGAAATATGCAGACAGGTAGAAGGAGATTTTTATGAGATTATTTACAACTGATGAAGTAGCAAACACATGGTGCCCCTTCTTTATGACAGTCAAGTGAAAACAAGAAAGTGTCATAAAGATGAGTTTTGATAATAAATGCCAAAGGCATTTTGTGAGTCATCATGAATTTTGTAGTAAGAGAAATTTTTCTCTTTTAAAAGCTCATGAAATACAGTGTACATGTGTAAGTAAGCAATATTAGCATACCTAAGTATGGTTTGTAAGAAGAAGGAAAGTAATGCTTAACAATAATCTGAATAAAGGAAAACATGATAATCTCAGATCTGAGAATGTGTTAAAAGAAGACATGGCTAAACCAGGAACTGATTTGACAGGCAAGAGTCACTATTCAATGCTGTGAAAACTTCACTGTGAGCCTGAATTTCCATATTATCCCACAGATAAGATACTGGAATTCTCAAGTTATAACTTGAGAATGATTATTTTAAAATATTAAGTAAAATAAATAATGAGAAATGTTTAAAGAATGTAAGCCACAATGTATTAGTCCATTCTCATGCTGCTTATAAAGACATACCTGAGACTGGATTATTTATGAAGAAAAAGGTGAATGGGCTTACAGTTCCATTAACTGTGAAGGACTCACAATTATGGTGAAATAGGAAAGGCATTTCTCACATGGAAGCAGACAAGAGAAAGAGAACTTGTGGAGGGAAACTCCCCTTTATAAAACCAACAGATGTCATGAGACTTATTCACTATCACAAGAACAGCACAGGAAAGACCTGCCCCCAAAATTCAACTACCTCCCACTGGGTCTCTACCATGACACATGAGAATTGGGAGCTATAATTCAAAACGAGATTTGGATGGGGACATACCCAAACCATATCACGTAATATAGATGCAAGTACAAGGACTATTACTGAAGCAGGCTTAGGTGATTAAGATCATCAACCCCCCCCCAAATCAGTGAAAATATGGTCTGAATGTTGATCTTCCCACTTCATACACACACACACACACACACACACACNTGTAAAAGATACATGAACAAAATTGAACATTCAGAAAAAAAAAAAAACCAGAAATCCTAGAATGAAAGAATACAATGACTAAACTAGAAAATTCAAAAGAGAGTTTCAATAGAAGAGCTTATTAAACAGAAGAAAAAAGTAACAAAATCAAACATAGGTCTTTTCAAATTACTCAATTAGAAAAACAGAGATAAAAGGAATTCAAAAAAGTAAAGAATGCTACAGTACTTATTGGACATCATAAAGCAGACTAATATAACATTACAGAAGTCCCAAAAGTAAATCAGAGAAGGAGGAAAAAGCAGGTAGAGAAATAATAACCAAAAATGTCTCAATTGAGGCAAATAAATGGATATCAAAATCTTAGTAAGCCCAAATATCTACAAATAAGTTGAACTCAAAAAAAGTCTACACTTAAACATGTTATTACTAAATTTCTAAAATCAAAGAGAGAATTTTGAAAGTAGTTAGAGAAAAATGACTTGTCATATACAAAGTAATGTCTATTAGACTCTCAGTAATTTATTAGCAGAAATCTTGCAGGCCAGGAGAGAGTGGGATAATATATTCAAAACATTAAAATTTAAATTAAAAAGTCCTGCGAACTAAGACTACTTTGCCCAGTAAAATTGTTCTTTAAGAGCATAGAAGTAGATTGCACCAGGTGTGATAGCTCATGCCTGTAATCCCAGCATTTTAGGAGGCCAATATGGGTGGATCAGTTGAGGCCAAGAGTTTGAGACCAGCCTGGGCAACATGGTGAAACCTCATCTCTACTGAAAATAATAAAAATTAGCTTGGCATGATGGTGCATGCCTGTAATTCCAGGTACTCAGGAGGCTGAGGCATGAGAATCACTTGAACCCAAGAGGCAGAGGGGGTTGCAATGAGATGAGATGGTACTCCAGCCTGGGTGACAGAGTGAGACTCAGTCTCCAAAAATAAAAATTAAAAAAAAGAATATATTACATTCAACCAGGAAAAAGATGATAAACCTGAACAGACCAATAATGAATTCCAAAATTGAATCAGAAAAAAAAAATACCAACCTGAAAAAGCTCTGGACCACAAGGATTCACAGCTGAACACACACAAAATCTACAATCCCTTTCCAGTAGCGAAAGCCCAGGACCCAGTGGCTTCACTGTTAAATTCCACCGAACATTTAAAGAACTAGTACCTGTCCTACTCAAATTATTCCAAAAAAATGAGGAGTGGGTCTTCCTAATCATTCTGAGGCCAGCATCATTTGAATTGCAAAACCTAACAGAGACACAATAAAAATAAAAATAAAAACTTGATAAATATAGATGAAAAAATTCTCAAAGAAAGACTAGCACACCAAATCCAGCAGCACATCACAAAGGTAATCCATCACAGTCAGGTAAGCTTTATTCCTGGGATGCAAGGTAGGTAGTGCAACATACACAAATCAATAAATGTGATTTATCACATAAACAGAACTAAATATACAACTGACATGATTATCTCAGTGCACACAAAAAATACTTTAAATATAATTTAATTTCTTTTTATATTAAATATCCTTAACAAACGAGGCATTAAAGGAATGTACCTAAAAATAATAAGTGCCATCTATGACACAGCCAATGTCATACTGAATGACTAAAAGCTGGAAGCATTCCCTTTGAGAACTGAAACAAGAGAAGGATCCTCACTGTTATCATTCTTATTCAATGTAGTACTGGAAGTTATAGCCAGAGCAATTTGTAAAAAGAAAGAAATAGAAGATATCCAAATAGAAAGAAATAAAATCAAACTTCCTCTATTTGCAAACAATGTGCTTTTACACCTGAAAAGTGCATAGTCTTCACAAAAACTCCCAAACTTAATTTAAAAAAAAGGAAAAAAAAACTTCAGCAAAGTTTTAGTGTACACAAATTCAATGTAAAAAATCAATACCATTTCTAGACACTAAGAACATCCAAGTTGAGAGCCAAATCAAAAACACAATTTCATTCCCTATAGTCACAAAAAGAATAAAAGACCTAGGAACATACCTGACCAGGGAGATGATATATATCCAGAATGAGAGTTAGAAAACACTAATAATAATTTTAAAAAATCAGAGATAACAAAAACAAATGGAATAGTATTCCATGCTCATTAATAGGAACAATCAATATTGTTAAAATGGTTACACTGCCCTAGACAGTTTAAAGATTTCATGATATTGCTATCAAACTACCAATAATATTTTTACAAAATTGAGAAAAATGATTCCAAAATTCATTTAGAATAACAAAAGATCTCAAAGAGCCAATACAGTCATAAATAGAAAGCAAAAAGCTAGTCATCACACAAATCTACTTGAAACTAAAATACACAGCAATAATAACCAAAACATCATGGTACTGGTACAAAAACATACAAATAGACCAATGAAACTGGATAGACATTCCAGAAATAAAGTCACACACCTACAACCATCTGATATTTTACAAAATTGATAGCATCAAGCAATGGGTAACAGGCTCTCTATTCAATAAATTGTGTTGGGTTAGATATATACAGAAGTTTGAACCTGGACTCCTTTTTACAATATACAACAGTCAACTTGTGTTGCATTAAAAACTTAACTGTAAAACCAAAAACTACAAAAACCCTGTAAGAAAACCTAGGAAATATTATTTAGGACCTATTTGGGCCCTAGAAAAGAGTTTATGATGTATTAAGACTCCAAAAGCAACTGTAAAACAAACAAAACTCGACAAGTGAGATCTGATTACAGAGTTTCTGCACAGCAAAAGAAACTATCAGCAGAATAAATGGACAACTTATAGAATGGGAGAAAATATTTGCAAACTATGCTTTAACAAAGGTCTAATACTCAAAATCTATTAGGAACCTAAACAATTAATAAGCTAAACACTCTATTAAATGGACAAAGAACATGAGAAACACATCTCAATAAAAAGCATCTCTGTGGCCACGAAACACATGAAAAAGTACTCAATGTCATTAATCATTAGAGAAATGCAAATCAAAACCACAATAAGGTAGCACCTCATACCAGACTTCTCAAATAACTTAAAATAGAGCCACTTAACCTCTCTCTTCTCACATTTTACTATTAGCAGTCAGTAGAAACCAAGCCACTTCTGAAACACTTATTTTAGAATTTCCTTAGCTAAATATTTAATTCCTCACATGTTCTACCTTCCACAAAATGCTAGAACATAAACACAATTCAGTCAAGCTCTTTGTAACTTCATAACAAAGGTCACTGTTTCCCTAGTTTCCAATAACATGTTTTTCATTGCCGTTTATAATCTCCTCAGATTAGCTTTCAATGTCCATATTTCTACCATAATTTCAATCCATGTTTTTTTTTTAATTCTCAGTGTATCCTCAAATTTCTCTCACAATATGTTAAGTGGGTTTTGAAGGCAAAAAAATAAAGGTAAGTTAAAGACAGAACTATTAAATATAAGGGAGTCAAAAATTGCTAGGATGGAAAAGTTAACTCTTTTTCTTGCCTCTAAAAAGGCAAATGATATTATAGTTAAAAAAAAAAACAAACAAACTACTTTTAAACAAAATATAATCCAAGGCACAGTTTTCTCACCTTGATTAGGTGGTACAGATATGAAGCCAAGGTTATTACTGTATAATCTTTAGCCAAGTTCAGAGATATTGATTTAAGGCAGTGCTTCATAGACCATATCACATAGAGAAAGGACTGTCACAAACAGACAAAAAGCTCGCTAAGAATCTTAAGCCTGTTCTCTGCAAATTGTCTCTTTTAAATAATAGGCATCCTTTGGATCTAAGGACATTGCCCTACAGCATCCTGACAGGGATGCAAACAAGAAGTGACTCATTTCAAAGAGATCAGTGGAAGTGACTTTTGTCTACTAACATGTTCTTCATTTCTTGCATTTATATCACCAAAATGGGCTTAAATGTCTATATTTCTATCAACGGTCTGGTCATGATTACTTAAATATTCTCTAAGAAGATGAAAGCTTTCTCTCCAGTTCTCCTTTCTGTCTGAGCCCACACTAGAACAGCCAGAGGCTGGAATCATCTCAACTCTTGGTCAGGAAGTTGGTCCTTACTGTCAGTAGGGACATTAACCATGGCTGTCACCCAAAACATTTTCATGTGGCTTTTAAATGTAAGCTATCAAATACATAATTTTATGATATGTACAACTCATTAATATTTTCTAATTTAACCAACATTGAATAAATAGTAGCATGATAAAATGTGTAACTCATGTAAAGATCATCTCATAAATGAAATATGCAGACAGGTAGAAGGAGATTTTTATGAGATTATTTACAACTGATGAAGTAGCAAACACATGGTGCCCCTTCTTTATGACAGTCAAGTGAAAACAAGAAAGTGTCATAAAGATGAGTTTTGATAATAAATGCCAAAGGCATTTTGTGAGTCATCATGAATTTTGTAGTAAGAGAAATTTTTCTCTTTTAAAAGCTCATGAAATACAGTGTACATGTGTAAGTAAGCAATATTAGCATACCTAAGTATGGTTTGTAAGAAGAAGGAAAGTAATGCTTAACAATAATCTGAATAAAGGAAAACATGATAATCTCAGATCTGAGAATGTGTTAAAAGAAGACATGGCTAAACCAGGAACTGATTTGACAGGCAAGAGTCACTATTCAATGCTGTGAAAACTTCACTGTGAGCCTGAATTTCCATATTATCCCACAGATAAGATACTGGAATTCTCAAGTTATAACTTGAGAATGATTATTTTAAAATATTAAGTAAAATAAATAATGAGAAATGTTTAAAGAATGTAAGCCACAATGTATTAGTCCATTCTCATGCTGCTTATAAAGACATACCTGAGACTGGATTATTTATGAAGAAAAAGGTGAATGGGCTTACAGTTCCATTAACTGTGAAGGACTCACAATTATGGTGAAATAGGAAAGGCATTTCTCACATGGAAGCAGACAAGAGAAAGAGAACTTGTGGAGGGAAACTCCCCTTTATAAAACCAACAGATGTCATGAGACTTATTCACTATCACAAGAACAGCACAGGAAAGACCTGCCCCCAAAATTCAACTACCTCCCACTGGGTCTCTACCATGACACATGAGAATTGGGAGCTATAATTCAAAACGAGATTTGGATGGGGACATACCCAAACCATATCACGTAATATAGATGCAAGTACAAGGACTATTACTGAAGCAGGCTTAGGTGATTAAGATCATCAACCCCCCCCCAAATCAGTGAAAATATGGTCTGAATGTTGATCTTCCCACTTCATACACACACACACACACACACACACACACCAAGAAACACATAAAAGGTCACTTGACTAGGAAGTGGCAAGTGGCAAGTGAGGAAATATATATGTATATGTGTTTTCTCATCAGTCAGATGGGGATCATGCGTGAACCAATCTCATAAGCAACTGCTGAGGATTAAATATTCTAAATAGATACAAAGGACTCAGAATAATTCCCAGGAATAAAGGTGATTTTATAATTGTTTTCAATAATTATTATTTGTGATTCATTCCTGGTCTTGTTCTTTTTAGTTTCTGAATTAAATTGAGTAATGGAAATAAATTCTACTTTGTATAATATCCTGTAAGTCAAAGAGAAAATCTCAACCACCATTGAAATGTAAAAATGTAAAAAAAAAAATCGGTGCAGATAGTTTTCTTGATACAATTTGGCAAAGGTTAGAGGGTCATTTTCCTCTAACATATTCTTTCTGTGAGGAACAAAACTTCCTTGCAGAGGACATAGGTTTATTTCAGTTTCAGAAATAACTACCCTATAGAGTAACAATTTACAGATTTACAAGTTTAAACAGTAAAAAATAATAAGCTTGCTAAATTACCCATTGGAGAAAACTCTTTCAAAATTTAGGAACATATCATCTATAAAGCACAAAGTTAACTTTAAAATGTTTAAGGCCCATGATAGTGCTCAATATGTTACAATAAAGAAACTATTAAAATCTCTCAGTCAGTTGATATCACATTACTGAGTGAGTGAATCATGCATAATTTCCTGCGAGCTAATAAAAGAATATTCCAGTTTCCACATGGAAGAATATTTTCTTAGAAGATGTAACTTTTTGTATTGTAACGATTAATTGCCTGAAGAATTTGTGCTTTAGGAAACTTCATTTTTTTACAGTTTGTCAATATTAATTCATTTGGAGAAATTGATGAGGAGATCTTTACAGATATTTTAAGGTAGATATTGGTCTACTTATCTATTGCAGCTTAAAAAATACAACACCAAAATTTAATGACATAAACATTTATTTTACTAATGAATATGCAACTTGGGAGGAATTCAGTAGCGATGGCTTATCATTGCTCTATTCTGCAAAAGCTGGAGGCCTCAAAGGCCAGGGACTGGAATTATTTAATCACTTGGCCAGGGATTTGATGTTGTCAGTAGAGACATTAGCTGAGGCTGTCACTGAAAACACTACGATGTGGCTTCTCAGTGTAGCCTCAAAACTTATACGATATGTTGACTGGCTTTCAAGGCAAACTAAACCAAGAAATAAAAATATGTTGAAGATAAAACTATTAAATATAAAGGAACTCAAAATTGCTAGGATAGAAAAGTAAACACTTTATGAAATTCCTGCCTTTCAAAAAGGTAGATGATGCTATAGGTAAGAAATTCCTTTTACACAAAACCAAATCCAAGGCCATGCTCCCTCTCATTGATTTGAGTGGTACAGGCAAATGAAGCCAAGGTTATTGCTCAAAAACCTTTAGCCAGGAACTCAGAAATATTTAAGGCAGTGGTTCATAGACTGTCTTATAAATATAGAAAAGACTCTTCCAAACAGACAAAAGGCCTTCTGAGAATCACAGGGCTGTTCTTTGCAAATCCTCTCTTTTAAATAGAAGAGCTCCTTTGGATTTAAGGACCTTGCTATACAGCAGTTTAACAGGGATGTCCACAAGAAGAGACTTATTTCAAAGAAATCAGTGGAAATGACTTATGTCTAATGTAATTGCTAGGGGTGGAAGAGGGCATCAGCAAACTATAAACAAAAGGCCAGATCAAACTCACTGAATATTTCTGTAGGTAAAAATTCATTCTCACATTGCCACACACCTTCATTTACATGCTGTTTATGGTTGTTTTTGTGCTAAAACCACAGAGCTGAATAATTGTGTCAGAGACCATATGGCTGCCAAAAGAGAAATATTTCTTTTCTGACCTTCACAGAAAAAAATGCTAACTCCTTTTACAGATTATTCACTCATTCATAAACAACTCAAACAGTTTTCAAATGAATGGTATTAGCGAGACTTAATAGGACCAGTACAGCACAAAATGGGGAGAAGCTTTTGGACTCTGCAATTTCCGTGGGCAGCAAGAAGGATGATAAAACTAATGAACTGCAAACTAGGGGATAATTTTATATAAAATAAAGAGTAACTGAGATGATAAAAGAGAGGTCCAGAGGGTCGAGTCAAGAATTTGGAGAATATTTCAAATGTTATAATTCTCCATAGCACTATATAATAATCGAGGAACTGACAGCATATATCTGACTGAATTTGAGAATTGTCATGGTCAAGTCACTGACTATAGTGTTTCTGTTATATTTCTCCTTTATGTTGGGAAGTATATGGCAGGTATCCTATACCTAGTCCAACAGTGTATGGTGGGAGTGTGTGTGGAAAATGCTTGTTTTGTTATATTGTATGTTTTCTGAATGAGAAGGTTGATAAACTGAAGGAGTTACATTGAGACATCATAATATGAGACCGAGAAGAATCATCTATACCCGGATCTTATGTAGATAACAAAATTCTCGAGCCACTAAGCTAATCCAGTGATGTCACAGGGTAAAGCATTGATGGGTCTGGGAACAATGGTGATTGTATTTTGCAAATATGAGAAATGTATGTTTTGTTTTTGGTGTGTCCAGAAGACAGTGACTGATACAGTGTGAATGTGTTCTCCGAAGTTTGTGCATTGGAAACTTACTCTCCAAAGCAACAGTGGCGGAATGTGGGCCTAATAAAAGGTAATTAGGTCATGAGGGATTTGCTCCCATTCATGAGTTAATGTCATTATTGCAGAAGTTGGTTCATTATTGCAAGAATGTGTTTGTTATAAAAGTGATTTTGGCCACCACTCACTTGCTTGTGTTCTCTTGCTCTTCCTTCTGTTTTCCACCATTGGATGATGTAGCAAGATGGCCCTCACCAGATGGACATCGGACTTTCAACCCTCCAGAAATATAAGAAGTAAATCTTTGTTCTTTATGAATTACCTGGTCTCAGGTATTCTGGTATAGCAGCATAAAATAGACCAAGACATTGGCAAATTTAATTTTCAAAATGACTATAAAACTATTTTCAATTGCACATGCTTTTCCAGCCACTGCCATAGTTTACTGAGAAAATGGAATCTATGTCCTCTATTTTTTAATATGGATGTGCCTTTGTAACTACTTCTATAAATAGGATGTGTTAGAAATAACACTATGTGATTTTCTATGCTCAGTCATAAAAGATGATACAGGTTCTCACCAACTGCCCTGAATCCAAACTTGAAGAGCCCTCACGATAGCTTACACTATTTCATGAAGGTAAAGCACTGGTTGTCACTAGCACCTCTCCTACTGATTGAGGAGAGACCACTTTGCTCATACCCTCACTAGATTGAACATATGGAGGTTCTGGCTTATCCAGGGACTGTCACATAGAAGCCCAAAAAGTGACTCTGTCCAATGGGAAACTGGAAAATTATTTGCTATCCCCTTTTCTCAAGATAGATTATTCCAGCACAAAATGATTTCATGCATCTCCTGTGGAGACGTTTTAAGTGATTAGGCTAACACATTTGAATTCTTGCAAAGCAATGTCCCACTCAGTAAGATTATTTTTTTATTTGCTCTCCCCCATTCCTTCTTTAGTTATCTGTTTTCTTTCTGTTTTACTCTCTGTTTTGTACCACTCGAAGAAAGTGGTAGCACATAAACTTTTCATTCAGAATCTGTTTCTTAGAGAATGCAGGGAATGAATAATCCTGGCTAAGATGATATCCTTGTCTCTAGAAGGCTAAAATTAGATTGATTAGTTATATATGTATGTATGTGTATGTATATGCATACGCTCAAATAGCTAAAATTATATTAATTTTCTACATAGGTGTGGGGGGAGAGACTATTCAGTAAATATTGACCTGGAATAAAACTACTTAAATCCAAATCCCTACACTGTTTTTTAGACACTGTGTAATCTCCTGACCCAGTTTCCCTTTTGTTAAAAAACCATAATCATAATTTTTCATTTGGGACTCACAGAACACAGACTGCAACAGAGGAAGCTCTTAGAAATATTTATATTCATTTATTGTTATTATTATTATTATTATGGAAAAATCATATTCTACATGCAGGTTTCGCATACAGAAATAAAATTTATAAGGTTATTTTTAGAATATAACACTTTAAAAATTAATGGCATTGCATTAGTTATAGATATGTTAACTGCTATGCTAAATTAATCATGAGTTAAATACATTCATATATATAAGAACCTATGTGAAATCACATAATATGCAGATTGAATTAACTAAGATATTTTTTAATAATGTGCTTGTCTGTCTTATATCTTTCATGGGTTTATTAAACTGCATTAATCAGTATTAAGGATAAACATATATTTAGTTATAGAGTTAGGCAATGCTACTAATTTTAGCTGCAAAAAAAATGATTTTATTTCTTACAATCTCAATTCAATACTTTCTATGTATAATATACAAACCCCAAACTAAATTATTTTGTATTTACTAATAAGAATAAATGGGGAAAAAAAAATAAAATAAAATAAAATAAAATAA